>NW_025766810.1:0-17622 GCF_003918875.1 Haliotis rubra | reverse complement strand
TACATATGTGCAGCCTTACCGTTGTCTCGTGCTGGCATGACAATTCTCAGACAATGAGCTAGTTCCCACAAGAATTTTTGATACTGGACCATTGACGGAACCCGAATGAAAAAGCAACTTACAACTTTCACATAATCACTGTAGCATCAACACATACCATGCAAAGGAAAGCTTATACATTCAAGACTATAGACATCGTGAACATATAGGCTAATCAATAAAAGCGGAGATCTGGCATTAAAAGAAAGCAGTCGAAAGAAGAACTGGGAATCACTTTCAAATGTGCAGCTGCCTAAACTTTGACAAATACTTACTTCATAAAGAGAAGGATTTGCACTGGATTGCCTCAATTTCTTGAAGACTTGCCTGTCTTTTCCAGTTGACATTGTCACTGATCTGTACTTGGTGGCGTGGTACAGTAGTGAGGAAAATGTGGTGTGCCATCAACGGTGCCTTCGGTACTGCTAGAGGTATCAATCAGTCCCATTGACTGTGAAGTCGTCGTTTCTTCTTTGTTACCAAGATAATCTTATCAGTCGAAGGTTTGACAGGAACTCAGCAGCCCAAGCAAAGTTCAAACAAATACTTTATTATCTCCTACTCGATCATTGTTTGCACAACTGCAAAATATAAATCTTCTTTGCAGTCATACTTTCGTCAATCCAATACTTTCACACAAACCTTGAAACTGCTCGTCAGCATACCATAGATTATCATCTAGTCCATGAGCGTTTATTCAGATCCAAAATGCGTGCGACGTTGTTTTCACCATACATACTCTACAACACCTGAGGGTTGGTTGTTTCTGGAGAAGGCACCGAAGTGAAGATCGTTGAGATGTGCCTCACTGAGAGTCAACGAAGGTGACTCGTCCAAAGGCTTCCGATAGAGGGTTGTTCTCCATATTACTGACTGGGATGATATGAAGCAGATGGGTTTCACCATCAGATCAATCTTGCTCATGGGTTGCTTTGTAAGATGTCATACAACCATACAGCAAGATCTTCAAAGTATTCTTGGTGGAAAGCAGGTCGTACCGTTTCACTTTTTATCTGTACAACTAATACTAATTAACCCAGCACATCGACAACCACACTTATACATATATCACATCAACAATATCGTAACCAGTACATCTGTTGGGGACATGATTGTATTGGTTTTCGGCATTAACAAAGAAATTTAGTAAAAGTGTCAAACTTCGAATTTTGTCTAGATTAAAGTATTAAAGGACATACATTAACATTTAGTACTGAACCAGCAACCTAAATCCACAGTGAGTTATTCTTTTACCGTTGTTGTTCCACTGGTAGTGGTTGTTCCACTTGTGGTTATACCAATTGGTTGTAGTAGTTCCACTTGTGGTTGTCGTTGCACTGGTTGTAGTTGTTCCACTTGTGGTTACTGTCCCTAATGGAAACAATTGAATTATATGTGCTTCCAGAGTTTGCAGTTTATCAACCAAAACAGGACATTTAACCATTGTCAATGTATTTGCATTTGAGTTATCATTGATCTATGTCTTTGACTTGTTTCTGAGCTTCAAGTAACAAACAAACAAAGAGTTTAATATCCAAGTGTACACCCGAGTCAGGTTACCCATTGTTTTGAAGAAGTTTCAATGCAATCCATCTGAGTGACTGACATCTATTGAGCATTTAATGAAGCATCTTAAAATCTTATTCGCTTTAAATCAGATTGATGGTTCCAGTCTGTCCAAGAAATGAAGCATTCTTAAACACAAGGTACATATGTGCAGCCTTTTACCTGTTGTTCCGTGCTGCAGCGGACAATCAGAATGAGCGTTCCTGGCACAAAGAATTTTTGATACTGGACCATTGACGGGAACCTGAACATGAAAAGCAACTTACAACTTTCACATAATCACTGTACGTCAACATACCATGCAAAGGAAAGTTTATACATTCAAGACCAGTAGACATCGAACATATAGCTAATAAAGCGGATTCAGCCTAAAGAACTGGGAATCACTTCTTCAAATGTAGCGTCTAAACCTTGAACAAATACTACTTCATAAAGAGAAGGATTTGCTGTATCCGGATTGCCCTCAATTTCTTGAATTTCAGGTTTGTCTTTCCAGCTGAGCATTACTTCGTCATTGGATCTACTTGCGGGTGGCACAGTAGTGAGGAAAATGGTAAAGCATCAACGGTGCTCGGTAACGTTAGAGGTATCAACTGTGTCCATTGATTGTGAAGTCGTCAGGTTTCTTTGTTACCAAGATAATCTTATCAGCTCGAAGGTTGATAGGAACCCAGTAGCCTACAAAGTTCAAACAAATACTTTATTATCTCACTGATCATATTGTTTCAGTACAATCAAACGGTAAAAATCTTCTTGTACTTTCGTCAATCCAATGTTTTCACACCAACCTTTGAAACTGCCGTCAGCATACCATATAGCCATCATTCAACCACATGAGCGTTTATCCAGATCCGAAAATGTTATGTACAGCTTTCTCATTCAGCACACATACTCTACAATATACCTGAGGGTTGGTTGTTTCTGAGAAGGCAGTACCGAAGTGAAGATCGTTGAGATGTGCCTCACTGAGTCAAGAAGGGTGAGGACTCGTCCAAAGGTATTTCCGAGTCTTCCTCCATTACCAGACTGGGATGATGTGCTGGTGATAAGGTTCTCACTTGTCTACTGATCAATCTTTAATACATAATACTTGTAACGATGTCATACAACCATATGGGTCATAACATCTTCTGGAAGTATTTGAAGCAGGTCGTACGTCTCATTCTTGTCTAAAATAACTAATACTAATTCAACCAGTACATCGGGGATATATAACTAATTTATACATATCACACTAACAATATCGCAACTGTACACCAAGCTGGGGACATGATTACCAATTTTTCGGCATTAACAAAGAAAATTTGGGCAAAGTGTCAACTGAAATTTTGTCTGACAAAGCATTGTAAAAGACAACTAGTGACATTAATTTTTACTCCGTTGTTGTTCCACTTGGTAGTGGTTGTTCCACTTGTAAGGTTCCATCAGGGTTGTTGTACCTGCTCGAAGGTTGTGGTAGTTCCACTTGTATTGTCGTTGCACTGGCGAAGTTGTTCCACTTGTGGTTGTCCTTATAATGAAACAATTGAATTACATGTGTTTCCAGAGTTTGCAGTCATCAACAAAAACAGGATGAACCATTGTCGTCAGACACGGTATTTGAGTTATATCACAGATCTATGTCTTTGACTTGTTTCTGAGCTTCAAGCTATAAACAACAAACAGTTTATTATCCAAGTACACCCGAGTCAGGTTACCATTGTTTTTGAAGAAGTTTCAATGCAATCCATCTGAGTGATCGACATCTATTGAGCATTTTTAATGAAGCTAATCTAAAAATTTATTCGCTTAACCAGATTGATGGTTCCATTCGGTCCAAGAAATGTAAGCATCTAAACACAAGGTACATATGCAGCCTTACCTTGTTGTCTCGTGCTGGTATATGACAATTTCAGATAATACTGAGAAGTTCTGCACAAGAAGCTTTATACTGGACATTGACGGAACCTTGAACATGAAAAAGCAACTTACAACTTTCACTTAATCACTGTATACATCACCATACCATAAAGGAAAGTTTATATTCAAGACTATAGATATCGAACATATAGTTAATCAATAAAGCGGAGATCATCATAAAAGAAAGTAATGAAAGAACTGCTGAATTTCTTCAAATGCAGCGTCTAAAACCTTGAACAAATACTTACTCATAAAGAGAATACTTGCTGTATCCGATTGCCCTCACTTGAAGACTTGTGGGTTTGTCTTCAGCTGGAGTGATTATCACTGGATCTGTATCATGTAAGTGGCACAGTAGTGAGGAAAACGGTGCTATCAACGGTGCCTTCGGTACTGCTAGTGTATCAACTGGTCCCATTGACTGTGAAGTCGTCAGGGTTTCTCTTGGTTACCAAGATAATCTTATCAGTCAGTTAGTTTGATAGGAACTCAGTAGCCTACAAAGTTCAAACAACATTTCTTATTATCTTCACTGATCATTGTTTCAGTACAATCAAACGGTACATAAATCTTTGTAGTCATACTTTCGTCAATCCAATGTTGCTAAGAACCTTGAAACTGTCAGCATACCATATAGATTATCATTCAGTCCATGAGCGTTTATTCAGATCCGAAATGTTATGTATCGTTGTTTTCATTCATACTTACAACATAACGAGGTTGGTTGTTTCGAAGGCACTGAAGTGAAGATCGTTGAGATGTGCCTTCACTGAGTCAACGAAGGTGACCTGTCCAAAGGTATTTCCGATGAGGGTTGTTCTCCATTACCGACTGGGATGATGTCGGTGCTGGTGAGTTTTCACTCTGTTCATCAGATAATCTTGTCACATGGGTCACTTAAAGTAACGATGTCATACAACCATGGGTCATAACATCTTCTGAAGTATTTAGAAAGAAATGTACGTCTTCATTCTTTTATTTAAAATAACCAATACTAACTAACCCAGCACATCGGGATATGACAACCACACTTACATATCACATCACACATCAACCAGTATCCAAGCTGGGACATGATTGTATTGGTTTTTGCATTAACAAAGGTAAATTAAAAGTGTCAAACTTCGAAATTTGTCTGACAAAGCATTGCAAAGGACATACATTAACATTTTAGTACTGAATCCACAACCTAAACTAGTGACATTAATCTTTACCCGTTGTTGTTCCACTGGTAGTGGTTGTCTAATTGGTGGTTGTTGTACCACTGGTTGTAGTAGTTCCACTTGTGGTTAAGGCCAGAATTGGTTAAAGTTGTTCCACTTGTAAGGTTCCGCACGGAACAATTGAATTATATATGTGCTTCCAGAGTTTGCAGTTTATCAACCAAAACAGGACATTTAACCATTGTCACCATCAGACACGGTATTTGAGTTATACTACAGATCTATGTCTTTGACTTACTTCTGAGTCATAACAAACAAACAAAGAGTTTAATATCCAAGTGGTACACTCCGAGTCAGGTTACTTCATTGTTTTTGAAGAAGTTTCAAATGCACCATCTGAGGGACTGAGTTATCTATTGAGTACTTCTAATGAAGCCATCTTAAAAATCTTATTCGCTTAAATCAGATTGATGGTTCATTCGGTCCAAGAAATGCGTGAAGCATTCTTAAACACACAGTACATATGCAGCCCAGGTCTCAAAGGGTATGACAATTTCAGATACTGAGCTACTGACCACGACGGAATTTGAACATGAAAAAGCACCACAACTTTCACATAATCACTGTATACATCAACATATACCATGCAAAGGAAGTTTATACATTCAAGACTATTATAGACATCACATAGGCTAATCAATAAAAGGAGATCTGGCCTAAAAGAAAGCAGTCGAAAGAACTAACCACTTCTTCAAATGTGCAGTTCAACCTTACCAAATACTATAAAGAGTATGATTTGCTGTATCCGGATTGCCCTTAATTTCTTGAAGACTTCAGGTTTGTCTTTCCAGCTGGAGGATTACTGTCACTGATCTGTACTAGGTGTAAGTGGCACAGTAGTGAGAAAACGGTAAAAGCATCAACGGTGCTCCTGGAACAATAGAGGCCGGTGTCCCATTGATCAGAAGTCGTCAGGTTTCTTTGTTACCAAGATAATCTTATCAGTCGAAGGTTTGCTGATAGGAACTCAGTTCCACAAAGTTCACCCAAACACTTTATCGCCTTCACTGGAAATATTGTTTCACAATCAAAACGGTAAATAAACAAATCATCTTTTGTAGTCATAGTTTTCCAGTCCAATATTTCACGCAATACATTGAAACTGCTCGTCAGCATAGTATATACACATTATCATTCAGTTCACAGTGTTTAGATCTGAAAATGTTATGTAACCGTTTTCCTTATTCAGCACATACTCTACAACATACCTGAGGGTTGGTTGTTTCGGAGAAGGTACCGAAGAAGATTGTTGAGATGCCCCACGACACGAAGGTGACGGTCCAAAGCTGTATCGACAGAGGGTTGTCTCTCCATACCGACACTGGGATGTCGGTGCTGGTGATGGGTTCTCACCTGTCTACTGATCAATCTTGTCACATGGGTCGTTTCTGTAACGATGTCATACAAACTACAATAAGTGCCTGGAAGTATTTCAGAAAGCAGGTCGTATGTCTTATTTTGTAAAAGCAAAACCAAACAACCAGAACTTGCAGTAATATCGGGGATGTCAGAAACACATTTACACTCATATCACATCAACAGTATTGCAATCAGTGAACATCCGAGCTGTGGACATACTTTTATTGGCTATTTTTCGGCTTTTACAGTGGGAAATTATGGCAAAGTGTCAAACTCATAAAGACCTTTTGTAACGTACGATAACTTTTATTACTGAACCACAACATTTCATTGCTGACGTTGTTTCTTTCTTTTACCGGTTGTTGTTCCACTGGTAGTGGTTGTTCCAATTGTGTGTTGTCGCTTAACTGGCAGGTGGTTGTTCCACTTGTGGGTTGTCGTTGCACTAGTTGTTGTTGTCCCACTTGTAGCTGTCCCTAATGGAAACACTGACATTATTTTATGCATTTCCAGAGCCTTTATCTCATCAATATAAGACAGGACATTTAAATCATTGGCTCCTTTTTCTATTATATATGCCCTGCTCTGATCTTGTATTTTACTAACGCAAGATTCGAACTTTTACTGACCACAGCAAGAAAATGAAGCTAGTAAAGAATGCAATCATTGTAGATCTCTTTGAAATATAAACTATCTATTCTAGTTAATCTTCGGAGCATTCGTGTTGAATTGAAGTTTATTTATATGAATGTGCTATAATAACTTAGTTTCACATATATTTTCCCTTTGTTAGATAGTTGATTTACAGAAAACAATGCTCACGATTAAAAGGTACAAATTTAGAAGCAACCAAACAAGATTGTTACAGACAGGGATAATGAAATGTTTTAGAAGTCAATTCTAACAAGAATTTCATATTTGCTAGCCGTGTTGAAAACATCACACTGTAATATAAGACTGGAGGAATATTAGAGATGATACCCCGTGTGTTTTAGCGTTTGGCTCTCTCACTCCCATAACCTGAATGTGTAGGAGTAGTAAGAGACAGTATATCAGCATCAGTAAGTTTCAAGGAATGATATATTTAAAATATCATTTTATAGTTCAGCATTCCAATGTGGGAGGATATGATGGGTTCTTGTATCAAGATCATTAGCAATCTTTACCTCTTACCTAATGCAATAAATGACCACTTATTTTGTAATATTCATTTAGATGTAGTTTTCCATAACAGAAAACATGGAAAAAGTTTGTTGATGTTAGTATGTGATATATTGTACCTCTCAGCAACAAATAATGTTATATTACTCTGTAGTTTCATGTTCACAGATATCAAGTCGGAAAGAGTCGCGCTTTGTGGCAAAAATGATGCTTTCAAGAGGTCTGCTGATAAGGAACCATGATAAGAAACAAAGCAATCATAAGCTGGAGTTGAGTTATTAGACGTATTTGAAAAGGCCACAGGAGAATCAATTGGACCCAGCACTTTCGAGGTAAGAAGTTAACTTTAACGAAGTGTTTTTTTTGACAAGTATACATCCAATGTTCCTTTACGTCTAAGAAATATGCCAGCTACATAACCTTGTGATAATTCCGACTCAACCAAGAGAATGACTGAATGAGAGAAAGAGAGTGATCCCTAACATTGGGGCCCACTGGGGCCATGTTTCAGGCTACAAATTTCGATACAAATTGGACTCTATTCCTGAATTCCAGAGAGGGAAGGCATGCTCAATAATGATAGGAAATTTATTTGTACAGTGATGGTGTTCCTGATATAAAATGTTTTATCGCACAATTGTTCCTTACAACAGTTGCTTTGTTTCTTATCAACAGTTCCTTATCAACAGACCTCTTGAAAGCATCATTTTGCCACAAAGCGCGACTCTTTCACGTCTTGATATCTGTGAACATGAAACTACAGGTAATATAACATTATTTGTTGCTGAAGGTACAATATATCACATGCTAACATCAAACGTTTTCATAATTTTATAATGGAAAACTACATCTAAATGAATATTACAAATAAGTGGTCATTTATTACATTAGGTAAGAATGGTACTAATGATCTTGATAAGAACCCATCATATCCTCCCCACATTGGAATACTGAACTATAAAATGATATTTTAAATATATCATTCGCGAAACTTGCTGATGCTGATATATATTGTGCACTTCTCTACACATTCAGGGATTGTAAATTGAAGGCAAACGCTAAGAAACACGGGGTATCATCTCTAATATTCCTCCAGTCTTATATTACGGTGTGATGTTTTCAACACGGCTAGCAAATATAAAGTTCTTGTTGAATTGTGACTTCTAAACATTTCATTATCCTGTCTGTAACAATCTTGTTTGGTTACTTCTAAATTTGTACCTTTTGTCGTAGACATTATTTTCTGTTAATCAACTATCTAACAAAGGAAAATATATATGAAACTAAGTTATTATATACATTCATATAAATAAACTTCAATTCAACACGAATGCTCGAAAGATGTAAATTAGATGGTTTATATTTCAAAGATCTACAATTGCATTCTTTACTAGCTTCATTTTCTTACTTGTTATTGATCGAGTAAAAGGATCTGAATCTTACGTTGATAAAATACAAAGTCAGGCAGGGCATATATAATAGAAAAAAAAGACAATGGTTAAATGTCCTGTCTTATATTGATAAGATAAAGGCTCTGGAAGTGCATAAATAATGTCAGTGTTTCCATTAGGGACAACTACAAGTGGGACAACAACAACTAGTGCAACGACAACCACAAGTGGAACAACCACTACCAGTGCAACGACAACCACAAGTGGAACAACCACTACCAGTGGAACAACAACCGGTAAAAGAAACAACGTCCTTAGTAAATGTTGTGGTTCAGTAATAAAAGTTATCGTACGTTACAAAGATTCTTTATGAGTTTGACACTTTTGCCATAATTTCCCACTGTAAAAGCCGAAAAACCAATAAAAGTATGTCCACAGCTTGGATGTTCACAGTTGCAATACTGTTGATGTGATATGAGTGTAAATGTGTTTCTGACATCCCCGATGTGCTGGGTTAGTTTGTTTGGTTTTGCTTTTACAAAATAAAGACATACGACCTGCTTTCACAAATACTTCCAGAAGATGTTATGACCCATGGTTGTATGACATCGTTACAGAAACGACCCCATGTGACAAGATTGATCTGATGAACCCAAGTGAGAACCCATCACCAGCACCGACATCATCCCCAGTCGGTAATGGAGGAGACAACCCTCTGTCGGAAATACCTTTGGACGAGTCACCCTTCGTTGACTCAGTGAAGGGCACATCTCCAACGATCTTCACTTCAGTGCCTTCTCAGGAAACAACCAACCCTCAGGTATATTTGTAGAGAGTATGTGCTGAATGAGAAAACCAGTTACATAACATTTTCAGATCTAAATAAACACTCATGAACTGAATGATAATGTATATACTATGCTGACGAGCAGTTTCAATGTATTGCGTGGAAATATTGGACTGAAGAAACTATGACTACAAAGATGATTTGTTTATTTACCGTTTGATTGTACTGAAACAATGTTCCAGTGAAGGTGATAAAGTGTTTGTTTGAACTTTGTAGGAGACTGAGTTCCCTGTCAAACCTTCGACTGATAAGATTATCTTGGTAACCAAAGAGAAACCTGACGACTTCACAGTCAATGGGACACCAGTTGATACCTCTAGCAGTACCGAAGGCACCGTTGATGGCACACCCGTTTTCCTCACTACTGTGCCACTTACACCAAGTACAGATCCAGTGACAGTAATCACTCCAGCTGGAAAAGACAAACCTGAAGTCTTCCAAGAAATTGAGGGCAATCCGGATACAGCAAATCCTTCTCTTTATGAAGTAAGTATTTGTTCAAGGTTTAGACGCTGCACATTTGAAGAAGTGATTCCCAGTTCTTTCGACTGCTTTCTTTTGAAATGCCAGATCTCCGCTTTTATTGATTAGCCTATATGTTCGATGTCTATAGTCTTGAATGTATAAACTTTCCTTTGCATGGTATATGTTGATGTATACAGTGATTATGTGAAAGTTGTAAGTTGCTTTTTTCATGTTCAGGTTCCCGTCAATGGTCCAGTATCAAAAATTCTTGTGCCAGGAACTAGCTCGGTATCTGAAATTGTCATATGCCAGCACGAGACAACAGGTAAGGCTGCACATATGTACCTTGTGTTTAAGAATGCTTCGCATTTCTTGGACCGAATGGAACCATCAATCTGATTTAAGCGAATAAGATTTTAAGATGGCTTCATTAGAAATGCTCAATAGATGTCAGTCACTCAGATGGATTGCATTTGAAACTTCTTCAAAAACAATGAGTAACCTGACTCGGAGTGTACACTTGGATATTAAACTGTTTGTTTGTTTGTTACTTGAAGCTCAGAAACAAGTCAAAGACATAGATCTGTGATATAACTCAAATACCGTGTCTGATGACGACAATGGTTAAATGTCCTGTTTTTTGTTGATAAACTGCAAACTCTGGAAGCACATATATAATTCAATTGTTTCCATTAGGGACAACCACAAGTGGAACAACTACAACCAGTGCAACGACAACCACAAGTGGAACTACCACAACCAGTGGTACAACAACCACAAGTGGAACAACCACTACCAGTGGAACAACAACGGGTAAAAGAATTAATGTCACTAGTTTAGGTTGTGGTTCAGTACTAAAATGTTAATGTATGTCCTTTTACAATGCTTTGTCAGACAAAATTTCGAAGTTTGACACTTTTGCCCCAAATTTTCTTTGTTAATGCCGAAAAACCAATACAATCATGTCCCCAGCTTGGATGTGCACAGTTGCGATATTGTTGATGTGATATATGTATAAGTGTGGTTGTCATATCCCCGATGTGCTGGGTTAGTTAGTATTGGTTATTTTAGATAAAAGAATGAAGACGTACGACCTGCTTTCACAAATACTTCCAGAAGATGTTATGACCCATGGTTGTATGACATCGTTACAGAAACGACCCCATGTGACAAGATTGATCTGATGAACCCAAGTGAGAACCCATCACCAGCACCGACATCATCCCCAGTCGGTAATGGAGGAGACAACCCTCTGTCGGAAATACCTTTGGACGAGTCACCCTTCGTTGACTCAGTGAAGGGCACATCTCCAACGATCTTCACTTCAGTGCCTTCTCAGGAAACAACCAACCCTCAGGTATATTTGTAGAGAGTATGTGCTGAATGAGAAAACAACGTACATAACATTTTCGGATCTGAATAAACGCTCATGGACTGAATGATAATCTATATGGTATGCTGACGAGCAGTTTCAAAGGTTGGTGTGAAAACATTGGATTGACGAAAGTATGACTGCAAAGAAGATTTGTATTTTTACCGTTTGATTGTACTGAAACAATGATCGAGTGAAGATAATAAAGTATTTGTTTGAACTTTGTAGGCTACTGAGTTCCCTGTCAAACCTTCGACTGATAAGATTATCTTGGTAACCAAAGAGAAACCTGACGACTTCACAGTCAATGGGACACCAGTTGATACCTCTAGCAGTACCGAAGGCACCGTTGATGGCACACCCGTTTTCCTCACTACTGTGCCACTTACACCAAGTACAGATCCAGTGACAGTAATCACTCCAGCTGGAAAAGACAAACCTGAAGTCTTCCAAGAAATTGAGGGCAATCCGGATACAGCAAATCCTTCTCTTTATGAAGTAAGTATTTGTTCAAGGTTTAGACGCTGCACATTTGAAGAAGTGATTCCCAGTTCTTTCGACTGCTTTCTTTTGAAATGCCAGATCTCCGCTTTTATTGATTAGCCTATATGTTCGATGTCTATAGTCTTGAATGTATAAACTTTCCTTTGCATGGTATATGTTGATGTATACAGTGATTATGTGAAAGTTGTAAGTTGCTTTTTTTTCATGTTCAGGTTCCCGTCAATGGTCCAGTATCAAAAATTCTTGTGCCAGGAACTAGCTCGGTATCTGAAATTGTCATATGCCAGCACGAGACAACAGGTAAGGCTGCACATATGTACCTTGTGTTTAAGAATGCTTCGCATTTCTTGGACCGAATGGAACCATCAATCTGATTTAAGCGAATAAGATTTTTAAGATGGCTTCATTAGAAATGCTCAATAGATGTCAGTCACTCAGATGGATTGCATTTGAAACTTCTTCAAAAACAATGAGTAACCTGACTCGGAGTGTACACTTGGATATTAAACTGTTTGTTTGTTTGTTACTTGAAGCTCAGAAACAAGTCAAAGACATAGATCTGTGATATAACTCAAATACCGTGTCTGATGACGACAATGGTTAAATGTCCTGTTGGTTTTGTTGATAAACTGCAAACTCTGGAAGCACATATATAATTCAATTGTTTCCATTAGGGACAACCACAAGTGGAACAACTACAACCAGTGCAACGACAACCACAAGTGGAACTACCACAACCAGTGGTACAACAACCACAAGTGGAACAACCACAAGTGGAACAACCACTACCAGTGGAACAACAACGGGTAAAAGAATTAATGTCACTAGTTTAGGTTGTGGTTCAGTACTAAAATGTTAATGTATGTCCTTTTACAATGCTTTGTCAGACAAAATTTCGAAGTTTGACACTTTTGCCCCAAATTTTCTTTGTTAATGCCGAAAAACCAATACAATCATGTCCCCAGCTTGGATGTGTGCACAGTTGCGATATTGTTGATGTGATATATGTATAAGTGTGGTTGTCATATCCCCGATGTGCTGGGTTAGTTAGTATTGGTTATTTTAGATAAAAGAATGAAGACGTACGACCTGCTTTCACAAATACTTCCAGAAGATGTTATGACCCATGGTTGTATGACATCGTTACAGAAACGACCCCATGTGACAAGATTGATCTGATGAACCCAAGTGAGAACCCATCACCAGCACCGACATCATCCCCAGTCGGTAATGGAGGAGACAACCCTCTGTCGGAAATACCTTTGACGAGTCACCCTTCGTTGACTCAGTGAAGGGCACATCTCCAACGATCTTCACTTCAGTGCCTTCTCAGGAAACAACCAACCCTCAGGTATATTTGTAGAGAGTATGTGCTGAATGAGAAAACAACGTACATAACATTTTCGGATCTGAATAAACGCTCATGGACTGAATGATAATCTATATGGTATGCTGACGAGCAGTTTCAAAGGTTTGTGTGAAAACATTGGATTGACGAAAGTATGACTGCAAAGAAGATTTGTATTTTACCGTTTGATTGTACTGAAACAATGATCGAGTGAAGATAATAAAGTATTTGTTTGAACTTTGTAGGCTACTGAGTTCCCTGTCAAACCTTCGACTGATAAGATTATCTTGGTAACCAAAGAGAAACCTGACGACTTCACAGTCAATGGGACACCAGTTGATACCTCTAGCAGTACCGAAGGCACCGTTGATGGCACACCCGTTTTCCTCACTACTGTGCCACTTACACCAAGTACAGATCCAGTGACAGTAATCACTCCAGCTGGAAAAGACAAACCTGAAGTCTTCCAAGAAATTGAGGGCAATCCGGATACAGCAAATCCTTCTCTTTATGAAGTAAGTATTTGTTCAAGGTTTAGACGCTGCACATTTGAAGAAGTGATTCCCAGTTCTTTCGACTGCTTTCTTTTGAAATGCCAGATCTCCGCTTTTATTGATTAGCCTATATGTTCGATGTCTATAGTCTTGAATGTATAAACTTTCCTTTGCATGGTATATGTTGATGTATACAGTGATTATGTGAAAGTTGTAAGTTGCTTTTTTCATGTTCAGGTTCCCGTCAATGGTCCAGTATCAAAATTCTTGTGCCAGGAACTAGCTCGGTATCTGAAATTGTCATATGCCAGCACGAGACAACAGGTAAGGCTGCACATATGTACCTTGTGTTTAAGAATGCTTCGCATTTCTTGGACCGAATGGAACCATCAATCTGATTTAAGCGAATAAGATTTTTAAGATGGCTTCATTAGAAATGCTCAATAGATGTCAGTCACTCAGATGGATTGCATTTGAAACTTCTTCAAAACAATGAGTAACCTGACTCGGAGTGTACACTTGGATATTAAACTGTTTGTTTGTTTGTTACTTGAAGCTCAGAAACAAGTCAAAGACATAGATCTGTGATATAACTCAAATACCGTGTCTGATGACGACAATGGTTAAATGTCCTGTTTTTGTTGATAAACTGCAAACTCTGGAAGCACATATATAATTCAATTGTTTCCATTAGGGACAACCACAAGTGGAACAACTACAACCAGTGCAACGACAACCACAAGTGGAACTACCACAACCAGTGGTACAACAACCACAAGTGGAACAACCACTACCAGTGGAACAACAACGGGTAAAAGAATTAATGTCACTAGTTTAGGTTTGTGGTTCAGTACTAAAATGTTAATGTATGTCCTTTTACAATGCTTTGTCAGACAAAATTTCGAAGTTTGACACTTTTGCCCCAAAATTTCTTTGTTAATGCCGAAAACCAATACAATCATGTCCCCAGCTTGGATGTGCACAGTTGCGATATTGTTGATGTGATATATGTATAAGTGTGGTTGTCATATCCCCGATGTGCTGGGTTAGTTAGTATTGGTTATTTTAGATAAAAGAATGAAGACGTACGACCTGCTTTCACAAATACTTCCAGAAGATGTTATGACCCATGGTTGTATGACATCGTTACAGAAACGACCCCATGTGACAAGATTGATCTGATGAACCCAAGTGAGAACCCATCACCAGCACCGACATCATCCCCAGTCGGTAATGGAGGAGACAACCCTCTGTCGGAAATACCTTTGGACGAGTCACCCTTCGTTGACTCAGTGAAGGGCACATCTCCAACGATCTTCACTTCAGTGCCTTCTCAGGAAACAACCAACCCTCAGGTATATTTGTAGAGAGTATGTGCTGAATGAGAAAACAACGTACATAACATTTTCGGATCTGAATAAACGCTCATGGACTGAATGATAATCTATATGGTATGCTGACGAGCAGTTTCAAAGGTTTGTGTGAAAACATTGGATTGACGAAAGTATGACTGCAAAGAAGATTTGTATTTTTACCGTTTGATTGTACTGAAACAATGATCGAGTGAAGATAATAAAGTATTTGTTTGAACTTTGTAGGATACTGAGTTCACTGTCAAACCTTCGACTGATAAGATTATCTTGGTAACCAAAGAGAAACCTGACGACTTCACAGTCAATGGGACACCAGTTGATACCTCTAGCAGTACCGAAGGCACCGTTGATGGCACACCCGTTTTCCTCACTACTGTGCCACTTACACCAAGTACAGATCCAGTGAGAGTAATCACTCCAGCTGGAAAAGACAAACCTGAAGTCTTCCAAGAAATTGAGGGCAATCCGGATCCAGCAAATCCTTCTCTTTATGAAGTAAGTATTTGTTCAAGGTTTAGACGCTGCACATTTGAAGAAGTGATTCCCAGTTCTTTCGACTGCTTTCTTTTGAAATGCCAGATCTCCGCTTTTATTGATTAGCCTATATGTTCGATGTCTATAGTCTTGAATGTATAAACTTTCCTTTGCATGGTATATGTTGATGTATACAGTGATTATGTGAAAGTTGTAAGTTGCTTTTTTTCATGTTCAGGTTCCCGTCAATGGTCCAGTATCAAAAATTCTTGTGCCAGAAACTAGCTCGGTATCTGAAATTGTCATATGCCAGCACGAGACAACAGGTAAGGCTGCACATATGTACCTTGTGTTTAAGAATGCTTCGCATTTCTTGGACCGAATGGAACCATCAATCTGATTTAAGCGAATAAGATTTTTAAGATGGCTTCATTAGAAATGCTCAATAGATGTCAGTCACTCAGATGGATTGCATTTGAAACATCTTCAAAACAATGAGTAACCTGACTCGGAGTGTACACTTGGATATTAAACTGTTTGTTTGTTTGTTACTTGAAGCTCAGAAACAAGTCAAAGACATAGATCTGTGATATAACTCAAATACCGTGTCTGATGACGACAATGGTTAAATGTCCTGTTTTTGTTGATAAACTGCAAACTCTGGAAGCACATATATAATTCAATTGTTTCCATTAGGGACAACCACAAGTGGAACAACTACAACCAGTGCAACGACAACCACAAGTGGAACTACCACAACCAGTGGTACAACAACCACAAGTGGAACAACCACTACCAGTGGAACAACAACGGGTAAAAGAATTAATGTCACTAGTTTAGGTTGTGGTTCAGTACTAAAATGTTAATGTATGTCCTTTTACAATGCTTTGTCAGACAAAATTTCGAAGTTTGACACTTTTGCCCCAAATTTTCTTTGTTAATGCCGAAAAACCAATACAATCATGTCCCCAGCTTGGATGTGCACAGTTGCGATATTGTTGATGTGATATATGTATAAGTGTGGTTGTCATATCCCCGATGTGCTGGGTTAGTTAGTATTGGTTATTTTAGATAAAAGAATGAAGACGTACGACCTGCTTTCACAAATACTTCCAGAAGATGTTATGACCCATGGTTGTATGACATCGTTACAGAAACGACCCCATGTGACAAGATTGATCTGATGAACCCAAGTGAGAACCCATCACCAGCACCGACATCATCCCCAGTCGGTAATGGAGGAGACAACCCTCTGTCGGAAATACCTTTGGACGAGTCACCCTTCGTTGACTCAGTGAAGGCAGCACATCTCCAACGATCTTCACTTCAGTGCCTTCTCAGGAAACAACCAACCCTCAGGTATATTTGTAGAGAGTATGTGCTGAATGAGAAAACAACGTACATAACATTTTCGGATCTGAATAAACGCTCATGGACTGAATGATAATCTATATGGTATGCTGACGAGCAGTTTCAAAGGTTGGTGTGAAAACATTGGATTGACGAAAGTATGACTGCAAAGAAGATTTGTATTTTTACCGTTTGATTGTACTGAAACAATGATCGAGTGAAGATAATAAAGTATTTGTTTGAACTTTGTAGGCTACTGAGTTCCCTGTCAAACCTTCGACTGATAAGATTATCTTGGTAACCAAAGAGAAACCTGACGACTTCACAGTCAATGGGACACCAGTTGATACCTCTAGCAGTACCGAAGGCACCGTTGATGGCACACCTGTTTTCCCTCCCTACTGTGCCACTTACACCAAGTACAGATCCAGTGACAGTAATCCCCACTCCAGCTGGAAAAGACAAACCTGAAGTCTTCCAAGAAATTGAGGGCAATCCGGATACAGCAAATCCTTCTCTTTATGAAGTAAGTATTTGTTCAAGGTTTAGACGCTGCACATTTGAAGAAGTGATTCCCAGTTCTTTCGACTGCTTTCTTTTTGAAATGCCAGATCTCCGCTTTTATTGATTAGCCTATATGTTCGATGTCTATAGTCTTGAATGTATAAAGCTTTCCTTTGCATGGTATGTTGTTGATGTATACAGTGATTGTGTGAGAGTTGTAAGTTGCTTTTTTCATGTTCAGGTTCCCGTCAAT
>NW_025766809.1:0-17684 GCF_003918875.1 Haliotis rubra | reverse complement strand
AGAAGTTCATCGTCAGTGCGTCATTCCAGAATAAGCTCTGCTGGACTGGTGCCTGGCTGAAAGGAAAAGGCATGGATGTGGGGAAATGTCAGGGGGCACCCAGACTGTACTGCGAACATGTCGGCTTTCCTCCATTCTCTGAGTTCAAAATGGGAGAGGACATTGGTAATCAGCTCGCACTTCACAGGGTGTACTCATAAAGAGTATGCCACCACAACCGATGGGGATTCGAAGTCTGCAGATGGAGTAGACAAAGCTCTCAAAGTGTTGGACCCAATGTGGAAGGTGCAAAGGCTAGCTGACCCAACCCACTTGGCTCAAAGGACAGTTCCGACAATGTTACAGAGCTGATTTTAACCCAGATATGTTCCCCGGCACTACTCGTACACATAAAATGGAAGCAAAGAAGGTGCTGAGCCAGGATGTCAAAGCACGGTGCAGCCTGATACTAAAAGAACTCATGAAGATCATGCAGGTGACATGAAAACACTTCGTAGTATCTTACCAAGAGTGTAACTCGAAGCAACCCTCAGAGATGCTACAGCGGCGGCTGCTCCAGGTGTGCCCGGTACTCAGTTGTGTGTAGAGGAGGTGTAACAAACAGCTGGTGGCAGCGATCCATGTTCCTCGGCTGCAACAGTATCACTCATTTCAATATGGATGACAATGATAAACACTTCTGCTTAATGAAATTCTCAAAATGAAGTTAAGTGTAAGAAGTGAATTGGAACAAATGAAACTGTACACAGACACACAGAAAATGTGAAGCTGCCAATCGATCACTGAGTATTTCTTTGCCAAAGAATGTAAACTTTTCAAGGAACATGATTGGGAGGCTTCTTCCACAATTCACAGGCTCAACAATGGCCCTGGGACATCAGCAATCGACAAGTGCGACCATTCTGGGGAATGAAACTTTCAAAGCCGAGCTGTGCGGTCACTTGAACAAATGGACAAAGGAGGCTACCTATCACAAAGACTATCAAGAAAAGCCCCAGTGTTGTGAAAGGAAACTTACACAGCATGGAAGCAAGATCTGTGAACATTTGAAGTCTAAACAGACTGACAAGCAGAGTGGGGACTACAGAAAGGGTCAGTTAGACCCTGTACCGTGTTCAAGCAAAAACATGAACATTCTTATTCAAAATATTGAAAATGTGCAGTGATGCTGCAGAACTGTATGTGCTAATTACTTCCTAAAGACAGATACTGCGTAACTTTAAGTTTAAATACATCATAATGTCTCCTAAAGCTATGTGTTGTGAATAAAGCTATGTCACAACTAACTGTGACTGTGGTGAAAATCAGGAAATATGCATAAAATTTTACTATATTATATGATATAGTATTTTTCATATACTTTGCCTTTGTTTTTTCTGTTCTCCTATAACTTCAATGCCAAAAGGCAATCTGGGAAAGGTGCATGGCCTTTACACACACCCTGTTTACACAGGCCACTCTGTCTGCATTTATGCTGTGTGGTTCAACAGACAGGTGTTCGACATAGGTGCATTTACTGTTGCGGCACAAATGGCTGATGTCATGTCACCTATGTCGAAGTTTTCCCTGTGTACTATAAAACTCAGCCTGTGAGCATGAGTAGTACGCCACTGGTAGGCTATGGGGCAAAAAATACCGCAACACCCCATACCCACTGTGCTTGCATGCTCCAGTCATATGACATATGCCATTTTCCACACTGAGGACTGAATTCTTCACAAACTTGGCTCTATATCTTTGGAAAAAGGCTTGAATATTAGCCATTTAGGTATCACATGCATCTATAAGGCACGTGCGGTGTAGTGATACATACATTCACCATAATTGAACCAATATGTCTAAATATGATGCGTCCGCTCACTCACTAAAACAATATGCAATCAGAAAACTGAAATAAATTCATAAAAAATGTAAAAAAAAATATTTTCAGTTGAAAACACATGTATACATATTTCAAATGCTCCTGGCAGTAAATATGCAAAGTTTCAAGTGAATATTTTTGAAAAATAACAGACATATATAGCAAATTAAACACTTGCACTACCTTCACCATATCGGGCCTCAGACCACAATTATTTTCCTTCTTTGCTATCTACAGTGACGTGCCAGTGCACCATAATTAATATCGGTCGTAGGCTGTTCTCCTGTTGCATGCTCACCAACCTGCCACTTGTCCTTAATCGGCAAAATATGAGCCTGGATCGACCATGTCGATTTTGCTGTATCCACTGTAAACAATGGTCACCGGAAGTTACGAGCCGAAACACACCAGACAGCCTTGAACTTGGGTCAAATCAAGGAAGGCTGGTGTCAATACCATGAGTAGATTGTGGACCAAAAATTTTGCAGTAAAAGGTACAATGTCTTACCTTTCATTTTAAGCTATCACAAGTCACCCTGAAAAATCAGCACAAGACAGAACCAGCCCATTTGAAACAAGGCACTATATTCTCATATTTTACTTCGGGTCATGGTAAAAGTTAAGGGGTAACTGTGGTCTGAGGCCATCTCGAATATCAAAGCGCAAGTTGGCGCGCGCAAAGGAGCAGGGAACCAGCTTAGTACCGGAAGTAGCGCCTCGCGAAAAGACAGACCCTATTCCGAAAGACGTAGCGACCATATTTCATGTAGTTCGTCATATAACCTTATTCAAGCTTTACCTCTCTTCATCTATTCCCATGGATGGAAAGAATGCTAAACTCATTGCCTAATTCCTTATCTCTACGTTTGTTTTGGTGATAATGTCGAAATGAAAATCAAGGACGGGTAATCTACGGTCGAGAGAACAACGGGTAACGATCAGGGTTGGGTAGATGTATATGGATTCGACAGTGTACGAAGGCAAATTATGGCTGTCAGCATCTGCGGGTATTTTGAGTTTTGTGTAAGGTTAATACTGTTCACAAAATTATAAAAACGTATAATCTTCTCTCGTTTCTGTTATATCAGCTCTGAGAAACGTCTAACACCACTGAAAACCAACTTTTGTCCTTTTAGGATTATTTATTTATTGTCCTCATATATTTTACAGGGATATATCTCCTGCCTACTGCACGTCTATCAGCTCTGATAAACGTTTAACACCACTGAAAACCAACTTTTGTCCTTATTATGATTATTTATTCATTGTTCTCATATATATTTTCCAGGGATATATCTCCTGCCTACTACACGTCTATAAGGATACATCGAGGAGTGCTACCCCAGGGACTCGCCTCAGACAGGTTCACTATAGAGAGGACGCTGTTCCTCAACTACGACAACATTAATCGAAGAGTACAACATCGTCACATCGAGACGTGGCAGTCAACGCTCACAGATACAGCAACGTCGACCCGTTATGCTTAATAATGTTCTCTCATTAAATTGCGATCTTTGTCAGACAGATGCAACAGAAGCTGTTCTTATTCATTTTGCTGAACAAATGGAAGGCGAAAGTAAGTTTTTCATGCTTTAAAGTTGGTTTAAAAGTCAGTTATTCACATATTTGGAAATACATTTATTAGGACAATCAGGAAATTCGCAATTCCCGCCACACAGGGTTTGACTGTAACATTCTCCGCTCATACAGACCAAACCCAACCTAGCTGAATAGTGCTGCAATATACTCTGTGTACCATCAGGGGTTGGAGGAAGGGTGAGTTGACGTCCTCATTCCGTTGGAATGTATTCTAGATTGGAGGCAGAGGCAGCAAACGGTTATCTGGATTTGAAGGAGACTCTCTCATTAGTACTTATCCACATGATAAAGCGTGTTAAGTTTAAAATCATGAATCATGTTTAAAGTCCGTTACATGGTTACACACTGCTTGAGTGTGTGATACTTTAAAAACTGTAATTGTCCGTGGGAACATTTTCTTTAAAATATATGACCTTTAACAGGCTTCTTTCTGCTTTCCTAAATAGTTCGTTCGAGAAAGCAGTGAAAATGGCTATTTTGGCTGATCAGGTCACAAATACACATCTCAGTTAGGACCCTGAGAGTTTAAAGATACAGCGGACAATGATTAATGTTTTCAGAAGGATTCAAGGTCATTTGTATTCAGGGCCGTTTATCAGGCGTGGCTGCATATATCTATGTGTGTGCGTGCGTGCGTGCGTGCGTGCGTGCGTGTGTGTGTGTGTGTGTGGTCAGATAAGATATTATTGTCCTGTCCGAAAACAGTATTAACAGGAAACTGCCCTGGGAAACCGAAAGCTGGAACGTTCAAGGTCGAAGCTGCATCAAGATCGATCACTGGTTCAGAACAGGCAGTTGCATCTGGGTTAATGAGTATTATCCAACACGTTTTCATTTGTTGTTGTGGGGTAACATCAGGAAGTAGGCAGCAAATCGTATGCCCGTGTGGAAAGTCAAATTAGGGACTGAGTCTGGCCTGAGTCTGGCCTACCTCCCGAGTTCTATCCGATGTTGAGCTGATGTTGCTGATGTTGAGTTGCCCGAGCTGGGTATCAGTCAATTGTCAGAAGGTGAGATGCTCTGAAGGAATATAGCACCAGTTGTTTGTCACCTGGCTGGTATTCTACGTTGGCTGCTAGAGCTGGACTGATGCGCCAGACTCGGGTGAGGAATGGTGTTTCTCGGTGCCGTTGCAGATGTGGGACATTTACTGGAGACAAAACATACTGCTTTCTGGATTTTGACGACAGGGGAAAATGGGGAATATTGAATGTCGATGTCTGACCGTAGGGGAGTGCCACTGCAATGAAAACGATTTGGACAATATCAGTATGTTTCTAATTTAGTCGGATTGACCAAGTGTTGGAAGATGGCAGAAAAGATGGTGTTTTCTTGGAAATATCCCACAAGGTAATGTCGCAATGAAAAGTCGTAGAAGCTGGACTTGTCTCGCTCTTATAAGGTACAGTCACACATCTGGAAACTGCTCCCTGACGGATTTTCTCGAACAGTCAGGATAGTTCCAGACGTTCATCATTACAACAACCCTAAAGTACTAGATGTCAAGGTCACTGCCCATTCCTTCCAGGTGATGCAGGATTGTGTTGTCGTCTTGCTCGGAATGTACCATGTTAGTCAGTTGGCAGGGTCATCAGACTCAGTAAGTCAGCTTAGCTGTCATCGTATGGCATGGTGACAATCAAGAATTGTTTGGTGCAGACTCCATTGTTTACACACAACGCACAACTGTAACACTGCTGAAACAAATACGTTTACAGTACATAATCCGTAACAGTTGCAACAGCCTCATGATGAGACCAATAACGGAAACAGTATTCCCGAATATGTGTGCAAGGAAACAGAAACTGGAAAATTCGGGACTTGCATATCTTCATCTCTAACTCAACTGAGCGTGGATGCTTCCCGTATGCCAGCTAACGACAACATCGACATTGTAGTTGGTAACCTCACCGACATTATTCAAAGCACTGCTGTTCTGTGATTTGGAAAGGAGACCTAAGTATAATAAATCTTATAACTCTACTGTATGGTACGACAGCGAATGTGAACTACTGAAATCACAGAAATTCAAATTATTAGACAATTTTACACTACCTGGAAGTAAAGAGTTATTAAAGGGAATATGTTCATGCAAGAAATAATTACAGATATTTATGCAGACAGAAAAACAGAAAATTTTATA
This sequence comes from Haliotis rubra, assembly GCF_003918875.1. NCBI lineage: Eukaryota > Metazoa > Mollusca > Gastropoda > Lepetellida > Haliotidae > Haliotis > Haliotis rubra. The sequence continues at coordinate 12,081 of NW_025766809.1, read as the reverse complement.
CGAACAGTTCCAAATTCACAATTTAGTGGACAGTTCCAGGACAACAAAGTATTCTGGCAAAGTAAAACCTAAATAAGATGACAAGCAACAGGAAAAGCACACCCCTAATAAATCAGGAACAGTAGACTGATTATTTTAAAGACACTTTTAACTTCACGGACAATACAGTGGATGAATCAAAACTAGAAGAAGCTGCCCATGCATTAGACAACCACTGTGACTCGACCACATGACATCATGTATTTACTGAACAGAGACGTATCGCTCCAAGATACTGAATCAGCCATAAAAGACATGAAATGGGGTAACGCAGTCGGTCCTCCGGACGGTATTAAAGCAAAGATGGTGAAATTATGTGCTGATCTCTTAAGTCCATGTCTAGTCATTGTACGTAATATCAGCCTAACCAAAGACGAATATCCTATTGAATGGACCAAGGGATCAATAGTACCACTCCTCAAGAAAGGCGACATTAACTCAACAACTACAGAAGTATCTCACCCGTATCTCACCCGTGGACATTTTCGGAAAGATATTTTGCTTTATTCTAAACAACCGCCTACAAACATTTGCAACACTTTATGGCAAGATTCCAGGAGCTCAAGCAGGATTTTGGAAAAACTGCAACACAACTGATAATATTTTTACGCTACAATGTTTAATCCAGAAATACCCATCAAGGCGAGGTGGCAGATTTTATTCAATATTTGTGGACTTTAAGAAAACGTCTCCGGTATTCATTATTAAAGAATGATATTCATTGACGAATTCTTTACGTGCTAAAGAACATGTACTCCAAAATCATGTCTGCTGTCCGAATAAGCAACCCCTCAAGCTGTTTAAAACAATATTAATTCATTTTTTAATAAACGGATTGGTAAACAGGCTATAAGCCTATATAAATACCTCTCCGAATACAATGCAATGGGACACATTTTACATACATTCGTCGTTACAGACAAGAGAACACACCATTTGAAGAGTAAAAGACTTAATGGAAAAGACAGTAGTAAAATTAATAAATTAGGTAAAATTCGTTTTGTTAAGGTAAAATAGTCATGTACATATTTTACAATATTTTCAATGCTTTCGTCAGAATATGAGTAACTTCCACATAATACAGATTGAATATTCTAACCATTTATGTAATAGAAACACTTCGATCGAATTGTAGTAAACTTTGGACAGATCAATAGAAAATGAATGGCATCTTCATAATGATGGCCAAAAGAGCAAGTAGGCGTATTTTGAGGAAAACGGTCAAATTTATGTGCATTTAAGTCACTACAGCCAAGTCTTAACTTACAATGAATTATTTGGTTAAATCTAGTTCCAGTGTTTCTGAAGACATGATGTACATTGGATGAGACAGTTCGATCAAAGTGTTTCTTGAACATAGCAACGGAATCTATGTTTCTTATAGCATTATCTAACTTGTTCCACTCCATCACAGACGATGGTAAAAATGATTTTTTTTTATGTTTCCGTACGACATAATGGTACTTGGAGTATATTACTAGATCTAGATTCATATGTGGATACAGAGGATATGTTTATTGGAATTAGATCTGATAAATACTTTGGAGTTGTATTATGGAACATTTTATGAAATACACACATTTGGTGATTTTTGCGACGTTCCCTTAATGATGAAAAACCAGTTTCATGATAGATTTTGGAATGGCTGACTCCTCTAACAGATCCACGTATCGTTCTTAAAGCATTTAAGTTAAGTTTTTCTAACAATAACTCTTTTGAGTTTGTGTACAGTTGTTCCAAATATAATCACAATAGTCAAAAAGTGGTAAAACAAATTAACTATACAGGGCTTGGAGGGTTTTCCTCTGAAGGCGGTATTTCAGACTTCTTAAACAATTGATCATAGGACGAACTTTAGAAATAATATCATCTATATGTGTATTCCAGTGGCCATCGCTTTGTAAAGTCAGCCCCAGATGTTTATGAGTGTCAACAGACTTTATCGGTATATCATTCATTATAAGATCTGGCATTGATGTTACTGTTTTCTTTCTAGTAAAAATGATAGATTCAGTTTTATTGGGATTTAAAGTCTACTTTCCATGTCTGGGCCCATTTAGCTATTATTTCTAAATCATTATTTAACATATTGTAAGATAAAATAGGGTCATCAATAATCACATATAAGGATGTATCATCGGCAAATAATTTAATATTACACTGTATATCTACAACAATATCATTGATATAAACCAAAAAGAGTAAAGGTCCTAGGACTGATCCCTGAGGGACGCCAGCTTCAATTGATTTAACATTTGACTTATACCACTTATTACTGTAAACTGTTTTCTATTATTTAGATAATTTTCAAACCATAATAAAAGAGATCCACTTGATTCCACTAGCCCATAACTTATGCAAAAGACCCTTGTGCCCAAACCCTATCAAACGCTTTGCTTATATCGCAGAAATACAGAGCGTACCTCCTTGCCACTATCCATCCCCTTAGCTATATAGTCATACAAATGAGTGAGCTGGTATGATGTAGAATCACCAGTCGTGAAACCTGACTGTAATGAAGTGATAGTTCCATTATCTAGGAAAAGAATTGACACATGTTTAAAAACACACTTCTCAAACACTTTTGAAAGACAACTAGTAAGTGAAACCGGTCGATAATTCGTATAATCATGAACATTATTTTTCTTATAAATGGAACAACGGATGAACATTTCCATATATCTGGGAACTGAGAAGAGGACAAAGAAATATCAAACAGGTTACAAAGTGGAATGGACAATTCTTCAGCTAAACATTTTAAGACACGATTGCTAAGATGATCTGGACCAGTTGCTTTAGTGACATCAAGCGACAGTAAAATATCCCTTACTTCGTAATTTTATATCAGTGAGACAATGTTTAACATTAATATCAGAATATACATCGACATCATCAGAAGAACTGTTAACCGTTGCCATACTCACAAAGTAGTCATTAAAAATATTTGCTTTGTCAATATCATCTTCATAAACAACATCATTGTGTTCAATGTGTGGAAATATCTTAGCTTTGTCTGTTTTCTTTAGATAATGTTTAACAATCCGCCACCAAGATTTACTACCATGTTCTGTATTGACAACATTATCAAGTTTTTCAACATACAATGACTTACTTTTACGTATCTCTGAGATAAGCTTATTTCGACTTTTTCTAAATTTTCCCCAATCATTAGGCAAGTTACTACGTTTAGCATTTCTATGAATTCTGTTTTTCTTACACATGAGTTTTCTGATAAATCCGTTCATCCATGGAGCATCATTTGGACGAATCACAACAGTTTTGTTCGGAATATTTGATTTACATAAATCTGTGAATGTAAAACAAACTTTGAAGCATTGGCATCAACATCATCATTTTGTGGAAGAAAATCCCAACATCAACCACATTTTGCCGAAAAGAATTTATATCAATATTATCGTAATTATAAATGAATCTTGAATAGGCTTCTTTCGTCTGTTTAATAGATTTCAGCGACACGCTTACTGAACAATGGTCACTGCAGAATGGGGCAGTAACACCCGAGGAATTTACAATATCAGGACAAGATACAAATATTAGGTCAATAAGTGTCCTCGATTGTTGAGTAATACGTGTCGCCTCATTTATCAGTTGCGTCATGCCATAAATTGTCTTAATATGTTCGATATTAGGATCTATTCTATTCAACAAATTAGCATTGAAATCCCAAGTACTATAGTCTTAATATTAGTATCTATAGCTAAGCTTCAATTGATTCTTCAATCAGATTCCAGTAGTGGGAACTTATGTTTACACGATAAAACGTACCGACAACATAACTCCTGTTTTTACGTGATCTGTGCCCACACTGCCTCTAGTCCTGGAATTGTAAGTCAGGCCTATGCTTACAGTAAATAGAGTCTTTCACATAAATGGCAACCCCACTCTCCCTAGTTTGTCTATCATTACGGAATGGCGGATGAAACCCAGGTGTATAAGAATGTCATAATTTGAAATACCATCATGCAGCCAAGTTTCTGATATACATATAAAATCATGTTCATGACGTTCTGCGTAACCAAATTACTGTATACACATGTCATAATGTATAACATGTAATAATGTAACATGCAATAATGTATAACATGCAATAATGTGTAATATGTGTATTAATGTATACCATGTACAATGTATAACATGTAATAATGTAATATGGTTAATGTATAACATGTAATAATGTGTACATAATAATTTATAACATATAATAATGTGTAGCATTACACCATGTATAACATAATAATGTATAACATGTAATAATGTGTAATACGTAATACCGTGTAACATGTAATAATGTATAACATGCATTGCCTGTCAACACGAATTTGTATCATGTGATTGTCCATGGACTGATGGCCTACTTACAGAAATAACACATTCATTTATTCAGACCAAGGACATATATTGGAATATTGCTGGAGTGTGGCGGTAAACAAGAATCAAAACCAACCAGATACTATTCCATATAAGTTGTCTCTCTGTGGTAGAGAAGACATTGACCCTCGTGTAACACATCAAATATGGGCATCATGTTAACTATTTCTTTGTCTGGATAAGTGTATTTGTGTTGATACATGGAACAATATTATTGCTAAGCCTGTAAGATGTTAACCCATTACGCTTAAATTGTTGTCCATATATTATATTATTCATATGTTCCTACAATAGTTAGGAAGCTTACTTGAAATGTTGTAATATAGGTAAATAAAAGAGACACATCTTGACGTGTCATGTGAAACTGATAGGCACTGCTGCAAATTCTGATGACCATCAGGGTGGGAAAAAAGAACATTATTACCTTCCACGACCTGTAGTACGGTTTTACGTTTGTTTTAACTCTGCTTCAGCAGTATCATCGACATCAGTGTTGGAATAGGGAATGCTTTGACACACATACCGAGATCGTAGCTACATTAGGCCGAAGTGTGCCATGGTAGTCTACTTTCATGACTGTGAAAAAATACAGTTGTAAATACGTCTTGTCCAGAATATAAATGACACAAATCCATGGCGGGATTTCATCATTATTCAGAAATAGTGAACGGATATGTTTTAGGTACAATTTTATTGTTGAACCCATGACGTGGATGCCATGCGATCCTCATTTTCAGGTGCCCTCAGGGCAGCCTTATTGGCAGACACCGCCATGGAGCACAAATACCCATTCGGCAGTTTCAATGTTGTTTCACCTCCAACAGCTTCAAGACCAGTTCTCAACAGCTTCGAGGTTAGTTTCCCACAACAGCCTAAAGACTGTTCCTCTGTCTTCAACAGTCAAAATTGGTTCTCAACAGCTGAATCTCCTCTTCAACAGCTGAACGTCAAGTTACCTTCTCAAATAGCTTCAAAACTAAATATTTTTCAACAGCTTCAAGACTATTAGTTCTCTTAACAGCTTCAAGACTAGTTCCCCACTGTTTCCAAGATTCAGTTCCTCTCATCATTCTGCTATATCACTCTACCAAGGCTGCATGTTTCAACAGCTTCATAAGGCAGTTCCCTTCAACAGTTTCATAACTAAACTCTTTCACCAGCTTCTGGAGACCAGTTCGTTCAACAGCTTGAAGAATAATTTTGAACAGTTTCAGAATTACATCCCCTTGAAAGAATCAACACAAATTATTTTCATCATCTTCTAAGAATGCCTCTAATTACAATCAAACAAAAGGATGTCCAGTGGTGCAGGAAATCTTTATTACTCACTCATTGAAGATATCACTGTTTAATAAATCTACAATGTTACACAGTGATTGAACGCATGACGTCATAATTATTTACAGTTATGACGTCCATAGCTAATCACCTCTGTCACAATGAATGGGATCTTGCTTGATCTCAAGTGAAATGCTGAGAGTCATCAAGTTAATTTTTAGGCAGTTTCTACCAATTTTATGTTTGAGAATAGTAAACAGAATACTCTTTAAAGATTTGCCAGGTCCATTTCGGCAAAGGATGAATATGTATGACAATTGAATGAGTAATACAACCATGACATGAGGTGTTCACGAGAAGGTGAGCAGAAACCCGATCAGCCAAGCCGCCACACACTACAATGGTGCTATGACATGGCTCTCCAAGGCATTCATTAACAGCACATTATACGGATGCAAACCATACTGGAAGTTTGTCAAACAACAACATAAAACAGTTGCATGAATAGTATCTACAACACCGGGTGTTGGATTCAGTATTTAAACAACAACATGACAGACTCCTAATTTCACATGTTCCAGTGTCGATCACCGTCGACACCGGTAGATCTGTATGAACAATGAAGAGCCTCGAGAGTTGCGAAGGCGATTTGTATTTAATAAAATGCCTTGACTTCATCAACAATAAAGATGACATTGGACTAATGGCTACAAGACGGCAAAACAATGCTGCAGTAATGTTGGACAATGGTAATCAGGCAAGAGTAGTGTTTCCCCAAGGGATGAGCTGTGTAGCAGGAACATAGAGAAAGGGGTTAAAAGACTGGGGACCAGTGTTCTGTACTCTTCTAGGGATCTATTGGCGAGAGAAGCTCGAACACTGTGGATGAGCACGTAGTGCAAACAGATCTGGCAGATGATGCTGTGCTTGTAGCTGAGTTGGAAGAGTCAGGAATATCTCTGGGTCTATCACAGTGCAGGAGAAGTCCTGGGGTAACTGGGGAACATATGTTGTTTTGCACCCTGGGCCATACAGAATGGGATAAACTCAAGAGTCACATACATGCTATGATGGGTACCTCCACCAGCTTCATTTTGTTAATTGGTGTCACTCTTTATGCACTTTTGAATGAACTCTGATTTGTGTGTAATTTCTAATTTTGACTCATTGACCTTTCTAATGAACAGCAGGTAAATACAATACCAGCATTACAATGACTTTTCAGACAAATTATTGAAAATGATTCCTGTTTGTAAAATAGACCATCATAAATCTCTTGGCTACGTTTTCTTTCACTTTTGGATCAAGTGGAAATAAGTGATAACTTGCATTCAACAAATTTCTGTATCATGCTACGTACATTTTCGAAAAGAAACGCCAAAGCCAATTTTAGGAAGAATTGCTTTATGCTTGAAGGTTAAGAGCACTATAACATGTGTAATTTCAATGGCAAAGAGGTAGAAATGCATTATCTACAACACAACAGCAACCTTTATTGTTGTGTTTCTGTTTACTTGAGTCTACAAGATAGCGCAAAAGTCAGTACTTTGTATTCCCCATTGGTAGAAATTACTGCTCGGCACCGCCTCTGACACAGAGGGATAAGTCGACGAAGTCGCTCTTACGAATTTTTTTCAACACCCTTCCCGCAAATGCGATGCACAGGTTTGAAGGTTCGAGGCGTGTTTCTTTGACGTTATCGCACAAGTTGACCGAGTTCATCCCTCGAGCGAGATGACTGGTAAAGTGCCATTGACCTTCGTGACGTGATTACAGGACATATCATATTTCACTAGACATGAAATATTATCTATCTATTATCTACAAAGGTAGCACAGTAGAGAGCTAACAACGAGATAAAGGATTTGCTCTTGTATGCTCAAGCAGTGTTAGGATCATCCTCACAACCTGGGAAAGATAAGAAATTTATATATATATATTCCAGTGTCTGTATTACAATTAGTGTTCAAGTGACTTTGGAAAAACTAGAACATGAACGTTGCAAAGCCTCGAGAGCAGTGGAAGACGATCTTACTGTTTTCAAAACATGCCTTGACTTCATCAAATTAAAGAGATGGGATATTGAACTAATGGCAAAGCAAGAAGGCAAACAATGCCGCAGCAATTCTGGAACACATGGACAATGGCAATCAGGCAAGAGAAGTGTTTCCAAGGGATGAGTGGTGCAGGAATATAGAGAGCAGGGCAAAGACTGGGGACAAAGGTTCTGTAAATTTCAGGGATTCATTGGCGAGAAGCTGGACACTGGATGATTGGCATGACAAACAGGCCTGGCAGATGGATGCAGTGCTTGTAGCTGAGCTGAAGAGTCAGGAAGACATCTGGCTTCACTGCAGTGAAGTCCTGGGGTAACTGGGGAACCTGGTGTTGTTCGGTAACCCCGGCCACAGAAATGGAGTCAACTCAAGATTCACGACAATGCTATATATACTCACCAGGTTTCCACCACTTTCTTTACTGCAGCAGTTTTCAAGCCTCATCATTATATATTTTGATCATTGAAATGCAACACGCCAGGTTCTAATAGTATGATACAGCGGGAAACACCCACCCAGAGGGCCAAAACTGAAGATTTAGTAAGCAATGAAAGGTTGGTTCATTCTAACTGGAATCCATGAGCAGATGGGTTGAAATTGGTTCTACTATAATATTTATCCCCGAGAATATCCGTAAGACGTATTCCTGTATAGTCTTCTACCGATGGAACACTGGGTTAAAATTGGTCTTCAAACCATGCCGGTCTCCTGTGAAGACTCAGATGAGAATTGTTCTTCAACAAACCATGCTTGTCGCTCCGTTAACATCCGAGTTAAACATCTTCAGCAGCCCACATGTATCAGGACTCACTGCCTGGTGCCGTCATCGTACCCAGTTGCGTAGACCGATGATTCTGCTGCTCAATCACGTGATTGTTTATAATCAGATTAAGTGCAAACCATGTATAATAGAATAGTAGAGGAGGTATAAGTTACAAAAACCGAACAAACAAGCAAACATTCCCCACTGGATGCACCCAAACCTCGACGCCATTTCCTGACCATATTTTGTCTGTTGTCGTCCACAAGAATCTGTTTTCGCCAAAGTGACAGTTCCGTCTTTAATCTATGAATACTTTCAGGGTGGTCCGTAAGTGTCTTATCTATCTAATGGCATCTGTTTGTTTCAGACAGTATCTTGAAGACGAATACACTATGTTATGTCTACTTCAATGGTCGTGCTGTTTAGTCGAAGTGCCCCGTCAGGAAGACTATGCCGAGAAACGTAAAGGCACCTCTTTCTTCTAATCACCAAGGTATCGGGAATTCTTGATGGAAGAAGTGTCATTGGCAATCGGTTACCAAGTCTTATCCATTACCGCCGAAGACCCGGTTCGATTCTCCACATTGGCACAATAACGTAGTTCTTCAGGTGTTCTACAGATATTATGTATTGCTACAAACTAAACTAAATCCCACTCCACTCACTCGTTCATTCATAATTATTTAACTAATTATAATAATTTTGCGTTTCCATTGATGAGACACAGCATGACAGCGAAATTTAACGATAGCTTCGTCTTTCATCTATTTTCACGAAACTGGATTTCTAGCCAACTGAAATTCTTTGAGAAAGTCCCATTAACGATTAAATAAGCAGAAAGTTTCTTTTGCCTCGGACTATAAAGCATTAATTTATCTTAACTTGCATTTGAGTATACCATCAAGGCAAAGACAACTCAAAGAGGTATTAACATCTTCATGTTGCGACCCATCCAAATGAACAGAATTCAGCAACCGACGTCCGCCAGTTTATGGGCCCACATTTGGCAGAATCATACTCAAAACACTCAAAGCGAAAACTTCAATTCCAACAACTGTACTCCTCGCGATGTTCCGTCTCTATAAATACAGTCGTTCTGGTAGTACGCAGAGACCACCATCCCCTTAGCAATCATCCAAACACCCACCCGTGCATGTTCCCCTGCGCGGACTCAATCTTTATATTAACCCTCGAACCAAACCACGCACCGCTTGTGCTTGAGTAGTACGAATACATATTGATTTATCTCTCATGTTTTCCAGGATATCTCTGCCTACTATATGTCTATAAGTGATACATCGTGGAGTAAGCAATTCTAGGGACTCGTCTCCCATTGCGTTCACTGTAGAGGACGCTGTTCGTCAACTACGACAACATCACCCACACAGTACAACATCGTTACCGAGGCGTAGCAGTCCACGCTCACAGATACAACTATAACGAGGCTCAGTTATGCTTAATGATGTTACATACATTTACTATGGACTTTTTGTCAATATGTGTATTGTTCTTGTTGCTTGACTATTTAAGTGCTGCTTCTTGTTATATTTTGCTTGGTTTGGGAGTCATGATTTCATCACTCTAACATAGTTATTCTAAAATGATGAGATTATATGTACTTTAACATATTTGAAATTCATTTATCCAGAAAGTCCTTGATAACCGTGCATGTTTGAATTTCTACCTTTTGTCAAGTATATTTACCCACCTAAATTCTTTTGTCAAACCAAACATAACACAGAATAGTTCCAAAGAAAGATAAGATATATGGACAAACAACTTCTATTACAATAGGACAAAAATTCAAAAGTGCAATTGGCGTTCCATTCATGCTTAAGAAGATGTGCTACCCAATTTTATTTCATTTGGTTCAACTCTTACAATCTTACCCTATTGTGTATATCAACTGCATCTCCATTAGCAAACCCCTGAAAACCCACCGTAAAACATTCTAATCTATATCCCTGGTGCGTTTGAATCCAATATTCGCCTCATAATGTTTCTGATCAATTAGGCAACATACCAGGCACCCCATCTCTCGATCAGCTTCAACTGCAAACACGGTAAATGTATGGTTCTTCAACGAGAGAACAGGAATACACCAAAGCATGATGAAAATGACGAGGAATAAAATCCATTGATACGACATTGAAGTGTTTGTCTTATCCTCTGTGCAACTCTGAAGACTTATGGTTTGAATTTACGACAGCTGAAACTTAACAGGCAAGTTTCGCTATCAAAGTGCGCTTTCACGAGATAACGCATTGAGGACCTGTGGAATAACATACTGCGGTAATCTCCTCGGCACATGCTGTGCACTCTCCACCCAGAGTTCATGCGGCCAGCCAGCATAGTAACCTCTGCCACAGGCCAGAAAGATGACGATCTTGGTGGCAACCGTACATTCAATATAATCTACATAGTTCTTAACTCTTTTATTTCTAATGATATTCGCTACTACATCTATAATTGCCAAACATCTCTGCTAGAATGGTTTAGTTTCACTGAGAAAATATCCTAAAACTTGTAACACTATTTCGATTTGCGTAGTGATCCCTCTTTGTTTATTAGGTTGTATTTATTCAAAAGGTCAATGAAGCCGACGGAGAGCAAAACGATGCAGCCAGCTTGATATCTAAACATATACTGTCATAAACCTTACTCGTCGTAGATGTGAAAGAATATATATGGTACAATGTAACATTGTGAAGAGCGCGCCGAAAAGTTTGCGGTTAGCCAGTCTTCTTATTATCAATATGTTTGATTACAAACAAGAGAAAACTGGTCACGTGGATATGCAAATTACTTGCAGTGATATGTTAAGTCATCACTGCGGTGGAGGTGCATGCCGTGTGGATCTGTTTCCTGAAATCAACCAAAGTACACTCACGTACTCTGCTGTACCCAATCCATCAGTCTACTTCGCCCCAGTTGTAGCTGATGCTGTCAACACACTGAAGGATAACTCTGGTAGGTGTTGTGTTGAGCCCAGACGTGGCCCTTTGACCACGGCATATCTCAAGATGTTTACTTTTGGACTGGAACCCGAAGAATCCAACCAGGATCATCGAAGGTAAAGGAACGCTTTAACTGGGCTATCACTGACAAGGGCATTTCTGACGCGACGTAAAACTACATCACAGCGTTTCTGCGATTCACGGTGGTGAGGAAAATATACTTTCGAAACTTTCTACTTTGAAAACATAGTAGGCGTATCGTTCAGGATTAAATAATACAGCAATACCTACATTGGAAACAATAAACGATGCCGATTTATTTCACATTCAATTTAGAAACAGGTGTCACGCAAACATTTTGCCTGTAAAGTGGAAAAGACAGATGTGGTTGAACTAATGGATACAAACACTGTATATGTATATCTGAAAGAAAACATCATCATCATGCAGAGGTTTTATGTAAAATGTAAAACAGATTGTGACTATAGTGTAAAACACAGGAAGATTGTGACCATAGTGTAAAACAGTACATTAGACCATAGTAAAACATGTAGATTTCGACCATAGTGTAAAACACAGTAGATTGTGACCAAAGTGC
>NW_025766808.1:0-17699 GCF_003918875.1 Haliotis rubra | reverse complement strand
GATGGTTAAAGAATCTTCCTGTCACCTTGACGCATCAGTACACTTCCATCTAGATATGATGGTGAAAAGTCTTGCTGTCACTTGACAAGTATCAATTACACTTCATCTAGATATATGATGGTGAAAAGTCTTGCTGTCACTTGACAAGCATCAGTACACTTCAGCTGGGTATGATGGTGAAAAGTCTTCCTGTCACTTGACAAGTATCAGTACATTTCAGCTGGGTATGATGGTTGAAAGTTTTCCTGTCAATTGACAAAGTATCAGTACACATTCAGCTGGGTATGATGATGGAAAGTCTAGCTGTCACTTGACAAGCATCAATTACACCTTCAGCTGGGTATGATGGTGGAAAATCTTCCTGTCACTTGACAAGTATCAGTACAAATTCAGCTGGGTGTGATGGTGGACAGTCTTCCTGTCACTTGACAAGTATCAGTACAAATATTGCATTGAGCTGGTGGCGAAAGTGATGTTCCGCATCGCCGGCAAGATAGTCTTCCTGTGCATGATGGTGGACAAGTATCAGCCCGACAAGTAATAATTACATTCAGCTGGGTATGATGGTGGAAAGTCTTCTTGACACTTGACAAGTATCAGTACACATTCAGCTGTGTATGATGGTAAAACGTCTTGATGTCACTTGACAAGTATCAGTACACATTCAGGTGTATGATGGTGGAAAGTCTTCCTGTCACTTGACAAGTATCAGTACACTTCAGCTAGGGTATGATGGTGAAAAGTGTTCCTGTCGCTTGACAAGTGTCAGTTCACATTCAGTTGGGTATGATGGTGGAAAGTCTTCCTGTCCAGTGACAAGTATCAGTACACATTCAGCTGGGTATGATGTCGGAAAGTCTTTCCGTCATTTGACAAGAAGTATCAGTACACATTCAGTTGGGTATGATGGTGAAAAGTCTTCCTGTCACTTGACAAGTATCAGTACACTTCATCTAGATATGATGGTGAAAAGTCTTGCTGTCACTTGACAAGTATCAGTACACTTCATCTAGATATGATGGTGAAAAGTCTTGCTGTCACTTGACAAGTATCAGTACACTTCAGCTGGGTATGATGGTGAAAAGTCTTCCTGTCACTTGACAGAAGTATCAGTACATTTCAGCTGGGTATGATGGTTGAAAGTTTTCCTGTCACTTGACACAACTATCAGTACACATTCAGCTGGGTATGATGATGGAAAGTCTAGCTGTCACTTGACAAGCATCAGTACACCTTCAGCTGGGTATGATGGTGGAAAGTCTTCCTGTCACTTGACAAGTATCAGTACAAATTCAGCTGGGTGTGATGGTGGACAGTCTTCCTGTCACTTGACAAGTATCAGTACACATTGAGCTGGATATGATAGTTGATAGTCTTCCTGTCACTTGACAAGTATCAGTACACATTCAGCTGGGTATGATGGTGGAAAGTCTTCTTGACACTTGACAAGTATCAGCACACATTCAGCTGTGTATGATGGTAAAACGTCTTCCTGTCACTTGACAAGTATCAGTACACATTCAGCTGTGTATGATGGTGGAAAGTCTTCCTCCTGTTCCTATCAGTACTTGACAAGGTGAATTGAAGTCTTCCTGTCGCTTGACAGTATCAGTACACATTCAGCTAGGTATGATGGTGAAAAGTCTTCCTGTCACTTGACAAGTATCAGTACACATTCAGTTGGGTATGATGGTCGGAAAGTCTTCCTGTCACTTGACAAGTATCAGTACACATTCAGCTGGGTATGATGGTGAAAAGTCTTCCTGTCACTTGACAAGTATCAGTACACATTCAGCTGGGTATGATGGTGGAAAGTCTTGCTGTCACTTGACAAGTATCAGTACACATTCAGCTAGATATGATGGTGAAAAGTCTTGCTGTCACTTGACAAGTATCAGTACACATTCAGCTGGGTATGATGGTGAAAAGTCTTCCTGTCACTTGACAAGTATCAGTACACATTCAGCTGGGTATGATGGTGGAAAGTCTTCTTGTCACTTGACAAGTATCAGTACACATTCAGCTGGGTATGATGGTGGAAAGTCTTCCTGTCACTTGACAAGTATCAGTACACATTCAGCTGGGTATGATGGTGGAAAGTCTTTCCGTCACCTTGACAAGTATCAGTATACATTCAGTTGGGTATGATGGAGAAAAGTCTTGCTGTCACTTGACAAGTATCAGTACACTTCAGCTAGGTATGATGGTGAAAATTGTTGCTGTCACTTGACAAGTGTCAGTTCATTTCAGCTGGGTATGATGGTGGATAGTCGTCCTGTCCGTTTACAAGTATCAGTACACGTTCAGCTGGGTATGATGGTGGAAAGTCTTCCTGTCCCGTGACAAGTATCAGTACACATTCAGCTGGGTATGATGGTGGAAAGTCTTCCCGTCACTTGACAAGTATCAGTACACATTCAGTTGGGTATGATGGTGAAAAGTCTTCCTGTCACTTGACAAGTATAAGTACACATTCAGTTGGGTATGATGATGGAAAGTTTTCCTGTCACTTGACAAGCATCAGTAGAAATTCAACTGGGTATGATGGTGAAAAGACTTGATGTCACTTGACAAGTATCAGTACACATTCAGCTAGGTATGATGTTGGAAAGTCTTCCTGTCACTTGACAAGTATCAGTACACATTCAGCTGGGTGTGATGGTGGACAGTCTTCCTGTCACTTGACAAGTATCAGTACACATTCAGATGGGTTTTGTGGTGGAAAGTCTTCCTGTCACTTGACAAGTATCAGTACATATTAACCTAGGTATGATGGTGAAAAGTCTTCCTGACACTTGACAAGTATCAGTACACTTCAGCTGGGTATGATGGTGAAAAGTCTTTCCTGTCACTTGACAAGTATCAGTACACTTCATCTGGGTATGATGGTGAAAAGTCTTCCTGTCACTTGACAAGTATCAGTACACTTCAGCTGGGTATGATGGTGGAAAGTCTTCCTGTCACTTGACAAGTATCAGTTCACATTCAGCTGGGTATGATGGTGGAAGAGTCTTCCTGTCCAGTGACAAGTATCAGTACACATTCAGCTGGGTATGATGTCGTGAAAATCTTTCCGTCATTTGACAAGTATCAGTACACATTCAGCTGGGTATGATGGTGAAAAGTCTTCCTGTCACTTGACAAGTATCAGTACACTTCATCTAGATATGATGGTGAAAAGTCTTGCTGTCACTTGACAAGTATCAGTACACTTCATCTAGATATGATGGTGAAAAGTCTTGCTGTCACTCTTGACAAGTATCAGTACACTTCAGCTGGGTATGATGGTGAAAAGTCTTCCTGTCACTTGACAAGTATCAGTTACATTTCAGCTGGGTATGATGGTTGAAAGTTTTCCTGTCACTTGACAAGTATCAGTACACATTCAGCTGGGTATGATGGTGGAAAGTCTTGCTGTCACTTGACAAGTATCAGTACACATTCAGCTGGGTATGATGGTGGAAAGTCTTCCTGTCACTTGACAAGTATCAGTACACATTCAGCTGGGTATGATGGTGGACAGTCTTCCTGTCACTTGACAAGTATCAGTACACATTCAGCTGGGTATGATGGTGGAAAGTCTTCCTGTCACTTGACAAGTATCAGTACACATTCAGCTAGGTATGATGGTGAAAAGTCTTCCTGTCACTTGACAAGTATCAGTACACATTCAGCTGTATGATGGTGGAAAGTCTTCCTGTCACTTGACAAGTATCAGTACACTTCAGCTAGGTATGATGGTGAAAAGTCTTCCTGTCACTTGACAAGTATCAGTACATTTCAGCTGGGTATGATGGTTGAAAAGTTTTCCTGTCACTTGACAAGTATCAGTACACATTCAGCTGGGTATGATGATGGAAAAAAGTCTGCCTGTCACTTGACAAGCATCAGTACATTTCAGCTGGGTATGATGGTGGAAAGTCTTCCTGTCACTTGACAAGTATCAGTACACATTCAGCTGGGTATGATGGTGGAAGTCTTCCTGTCACTTGACAAGTATCAGTACACATTCAGCTGGGTATGATGGTTGATAGTCTTCCTGTCACTTGACAAGTATCAGTACACATTCAGCTGGGTATGATGGTGGAAAGTCTTCCTGTCACTTGACAAGTATCAGTACACATTCAGCTGGGTATGATGGTGGAAAGTCTTCCTGTCACTTGACAAGTATCAGTACACATTCAGCTGTGTATGATGGTGAAAAGTCTTCCTGTCACTTGACAAGTATCAATACACACTTCAGCTAGGTATGATGGTGGAAAAGTGTTCCTGTCGCTTGACAAGTATCAGTACATTTCAGCTGGGTATGATGGTGGAAAGTCTTCCTGTCACTTGACAAGTATCAGTACACATTCAGCTGGGTATGATGTCGGAAGTAGTCTTTCCTGTCATTTGACAAATATCAGTACACATTCAGCTTGGGTATGATGGTGAAAAGTCTTCCTGTCACTTGACAAGTATCAGTACACATTCATCTAGGTATGATGGTGAAAAAGTCTTGCTGTCACTTGACAAGTATCAGTACACTTCATCTAGATATGATGGTGAAAAGTCTTGCTGTCACTTGACAAGTATCAGTACACTTCAGCTGGGTATGATGGTGAAAAGTCTTCCTGTCACTTGACAAGTATCAGTACATTTCAGCTGGGTATGATGGTGGAAAGTCTTCCTGTCCTTGACAAGTATCAGTACACATTCAGCTGGGTATGATGGTGGAAAGTCTTAGCTGTCAAGCATCTTGACAATGGTGGAAAATCTTCAGTACACCTTCAGCTGGGTATGATGGTGGAAAGTCTTCCTGTCACTTTGACAAGTATCAGTACAAATTCAGCTGGGTGTGATGGTGGACAGTCTTCCTGTCACTTGACAAGTATCAGTACACATTGAGCTGGGTATGATGGTTGATAGTCTTCCTGTCACTTGACAAGTATCAGTACACATTCAGCTGGGTATGATGGTGGAAAGTCTTCTTGTCACACTTGACAAGTATCAGTACACATTCAGCTGGGTATGATGGTGGAACGTCTTCCTGTCACTTGACAAGTATCAGTACACATTCAGCTGTGTATGATGGTGGAAAGTCTTCCTGTCACTTGACAAGTATCAGTACACTTCAGCTAGGGTATGATGGTGAAAAGTGTTCCTGTCGCTTGACAAGTGTCAGTTCATTTCAGTTGGGTATGATGGTGGAAAGTCTTCCTGTCCAGTGACAAGTATCAGTACACATTCAGCTGGGTATGATGTCGGAAAGTCTTTCCGTCATTTGACAAGTATCAGTACACATTCAGTTGGGTATGATGGTGAAAAGTCTTCCTGTCACTTGACAAGTATCAGTACACTTCATCTAGGTATGATGGTGAAAAGTCTTGCTGTCACTTGACAAGTATCAGTACACTTCATCTAGATATGATGGTGAAAAGTCTTGCTGTCACTTGACAAGTATCAGTACACACTTCAGCTGGGTATGATGGTGAAAAGTCTTCCTGTCACTTGACAAGTATCAGTACATTTCAGCTGGGTATGATGGTGGAAAGTTTTCCTGTCACTTGACAAGTATCAGTACACATTCAGCTGGGTATGATGATGGAAAGTCTAGCTGTCACTTGACAAGCATCAGTACACCTTCAGCTGGGTATGATGGTGGAAAGTCTTCCTGTCACTTGACAAGTATCAGTACAAATTCAGCTGGGTGTGATGGTGGACAGTCTTCCTGTCACTTGACAAGTATCAGTACACATTGAGCTGGGTATGATAGTTGATAGTCTTCCTGTCACTTGACAAGTATCAGTACACATTCAGTATCAGTACACACATTCAGCTGGGTATGATGGTGGAAAGTCTTCCTGTCACTTGACAAGTATCAGTACACATTCAGCTGTGTATGATGGTGGAAAGTCTTCCTGTCACTTGACAAGTATCAGTACACATTCAGCTGTGTATGATGGTGAAAAGTCTTGCTGTCACTTGACAAGTATCAGTACACATTCAGCTGGGTATGATGGTGAAAAGACTTGCTGTCACTTGACAAGTATCAGTACACATTCAGCTAGGTATGATGGTGAAAAGTCTTGCTGTCACTTGACAAGTATCAGTTCACATTCAGTTTCAGCTGGGTATGATGGTGGAAAGTCTTCCTGTCACTTGACAAGTATCAGTACACATTCAGCTGGGTATGATGGTGGAAAGTCTTCCTGTCACTTGACAAGTATCAGTACACATTCAGTTGGGTATGATGATGGAAAGTTTTCCTGTCACTTGACAAGCATCAGTAGAAATTCAGCTGGGTATGATGGTGAAAAGACTTGATGTCACTTGACAAGTATCAGTACACATTCAGCTAGGTATGATGTTGGAAAGTCTTCCTGTCACTTGACAAGTATCAGTACACATTCAGCTGGGTATGATGGTGGAAAGTCTTCCTGTCACTTGACAAGTATCAGTACACATTCAGCTGGGTATGATGGTGGAAAGTCTTCCTGTCACTTGACAAGTATCAGTACATATTCAGCTGGGTATGATGGTGGAAAGTCTTCCTGTCACTTGACAAGTATCAGTACACATTCAGCTGGGTATGATGGTGAAAAGTCTTCCTGTCACTTGACAAGTATCAGTACACTTCATCTAGGTATGATGGTGAAAAGTCTTCCTGTCACTTGACAAGTATCAGTTCACTTCAGCTGGGTATGATGGTGGAAAGTCTTCCTGTCACTTGACAAGTATCAGTACACATTCAGCTGGGTATGATGGTGGAAAGTCTTCCTGTCACTTGACAAGTATCAGTACACATTCAGCTGGGTATGATGGTGGAAAGTCTTCCTGTCACTTGACAAGTATCAGTACACATTCAGCTGGGTATGATGGTGGAAAGTCTTCCTGTCACTTGACAAGTATCAGTACACATTCAGCTGGGTATGATGGTGGAAAGTCTTCCTGTCACTTGACAAGTATCAGTACACATTCAGCTGGGTATGATGGTGGAAAGTCTTCCTGTCACTTGACAAGTATCAGTACACATTCAGCTGGGTATGATGGTGGAAAGTCTTCCTGTCACTTGACAAGTATCAGTACACATTCAGCTGGGTATGATGGTGGAAAGTCTTCCTGTCACTTGACAAGTATCAGTACACATTCAGCTGGGTATGATGGTGAAAAGTCTTCCTGTCACTTGACAAGTATCAGTACACATTCAGCTGGGTATGATGGTGAAAAGTCTTCCTGTCACTTGACAAGTATCAGTACACATTCAGCTGGGTATGATGGGTGAAAAGTCTTCCTGTCACTTGACAAGTATCAGTACACATTCAGCTGGGTATGATGGTGGAAAGTCTTCCTGTCACTTGACAAGTATCAGTACACATTCAGCTGGGTATGATGGTGGAAAGTCTTCCTGTCACTTGACAAGTATCAGTACACATTCAGCTGGGTATGATGGTGGAAAGTCTTCCTGTCACTTGACAAGTATCAGTACACATTCAGCTGGGTATGATGGTGGAAAGTCTTCCTGTCACTTGACAAGTATCAGTACACATTCAGCTGGGTATGATGGTGGAAAGTCTTCCTGTCACTTGACAAGTATCAGTACACATTCAGCTGGGTATGATGGTGGAAAGTCTTCCTGTCACTTGACAAGTATCAGTACACATTCAGCTGGGTATGATGGTGGAAAGTCTTCCTGTCACTTGACAAGTATCAGTACACATTCAGCTGGGTATGATGGTGGAAAGTCTTCCTGTCACTTGACAAGTATCAGTACACATTCAGCTGGGTATGATGGTGGAAAGTCTTCCTGTCACTTGACAAGTATCAGTACACATTCAGCTGGGTATGATGGTGGAAAGTCTTCCTGTCACTTGACAAGTATCAGTACACATTCAGCTGGGTATGATGGTGGAAAGTCTTCCTGTCACTTGACAAGTATCAGTACACATTCAGCTGGGTATGATGGTGGAAAGTCTTCCTGTCACTTGACAAGTATCAGTACACATTCAGCTGGGTATGATGGTGGAAAGTCTTCCTGTCACTTGACAAGTATCAGTACACATTCAGCTGGGTATGATGGTGAAAAGTCTTCCTGTCACTTGACAAGTATCAGTACACATTCAGCTGGGTATGATGGTGGAAAGTCTTCCTGTCACTTGACAAGTATCAGTACACATTCAGCTGGGTATGATGGTGGAAAGTCTTCCTGTCACTTGACAAGTATCAGTACACATTCAGTTGGGTATGATGGTGGAAAGTCTTCCTGTCACTTGACAAGCATCAGTACACATTCAGCTGGGTATGATGGTGAAAAGTCTTGCTGTCACTTGACAAGTATCAGTACACATTCAGCTGGGTATGATGGTGAAAAGTCTTCCTGTCACTTGACAAGTATCAGTACACATTCAGCTGGGTATGATGGTGAAAAGTCTTCCTGTCACTTGACAAGTATCAGTACACATTCAGCTGGGTATGATGGTGGAAAGTCTTCCTGTCACTTGACAAGTATCAGTACACATTCAGCTGGGTATGATGGTGGAAAGTCTTCCTGTCACTTGACAAGTATCAGTACACATTCAGCTGGGTATGATGGTGGAAAGTCTTCCTGTCACTTGACAAGTATCAGTACACATTCAGCTGGGTATGATGGTGGAAAGTCTTCCTGTCACTTGACAAGTATCAGTACACATTCAGCTGGGTATGATGGTGGAAAGTCTTCCTGTCACTTGACAAGTATCAGTACACATTCAGCTGGGTATGATGGTGGAAAGTCTTCCTGTCACTTGACAAGTATCAGTACACATTCAGCTGGGTATGATGGTGGAAAGTCTTCCTGTCACTTGACAAGTATCAGTACACATTCAGCTGGGTATGATGGTGGAAAGTCTTCCTGTCACTTGACAAGTATCAGTACACATTCAGCTGGGTATGATGGTGGAAAGTCTTCCTGTCACTTGACAAGTATCAGTACACATTCAGCTGGGTATGATGGTGGAAAGTCTTCCTGTCACTTGACAAGTATCAGTACACATTCAGCTGGGTATGATGGTGGAAAGTCTTCCTGTCACTTGACAAGTATCAGTACACATTCAGCTGGGTATGATGGTGGAAAGTCTTCCTGTCACTTGACAAGTATCAGTACACATTCAGCTGGGTATGATGGTGGAAAGTCTTCCTGTCACTTGACAAGTATCAGTACACATTCAGCTGGGTATGATGGTGGAAAGTCTTCCTGTCACTTGACAAGTATCAGTACACATTCAGCTGGGTATGATGGTGGAAAGTCTTCCTGTCACTTGACAAGTATCAGTACACATTCAGCTGGGTATGATGGTGGAAAGTCTTCCTGTCACTTGACAAGTATCAGTACACATTCAGCTGGGTATGATGGTGGAAAGTCTTCCTGTCACTTGACAAGTATCAGTACACATTCAGCTGGGTATGATGGTGGAAAGTCTTCCTGTCACTTGACAAGTATCAGTACACATTCAGCTGGGTATGATGGTGGAAAGTCTTCCTGTCACTTGACAAGTATCAGTACACATTCAGCTGGGTATGATGGTGGAAAGTCTTCCTGTCACTTGACAAGTATCAGTACACATTCAGCTGGGTATGATGGTGGAAAGTCTTCCTGTCACTTGACAAGTATCAGTACACATTCAGCTGGGTATGATGGTGGAAAGTCTTGCTGTCACTTGACAAGTATCAGTACACATTCAGCTGGGTATGATGGTGAAAAGTCTTCCTGTCACTTGACAAGTATCAGTACACATTCAGCTGGGTATGATGGTGGAAAGTCTTCCTGTCACTTGACAAGTATCAGTACACATTCAGCTGGGTATGATGGTGGAAAGTCTTCCTGTCACTTGACAAGTATCAGTACACATTCAGCTGGGTATGATGGTGGAAAGTCTTCCTGTCACTTGACAAGTATCAGTACACATTCAGCTGGGTATGATGGTGGAAAGTCTTCCTGTCACTTGACAAGTATCAGTACACATTCAGCTGGGTATGATGGTGGAAAGTCTTCCTGTCACTTGACAAGTATCAGTACACATTCAGCTGGGTATGATGGTGGAAAGTCTTCCTGTCACTTGACAAGTATCAGTACACATTCAGCTGGGTATGATGATGGGAAAGTCTTCCTGTCACTTGACAAGTATCAGTACACATTCAGCTGGGTATGATGGTGGAAAGTCTTCCTGTCACTTGACAAGTATCAGTACACATTCAGCTGGGTATGATGGTGGAAAGTCTTCCTGTCACTTGACAAGTATCAGTACACATTCAGCTGGGTATGATGGTGGAAAAGTCTTCCTGTCACTTGACAAGTATCAGTACACATTCAGCTGGGTATGATGGTGAAAAGTCTTCCTGTCACTTGACAAGTATCAGTACACATTCAGCTGGGTATGATGGTGGAAAGTCTTCCTGTCACTTGACAAGTATCAGTACACATTCAGCTGGGTATGATGGTGGAAAGTCTTCCTGTCCTTGACAAGTATCAGTACACATTCAGCTGGGTATGATGGTGGAAAGTCTTCCTGTCACTTGACAAGTATCAGTACACATTCAGTTGGGTATGATGGTGAAAAGTCTTCCTGTCACTTGACAAGTATAAGCACACATTCAGTTGGGTATGATGATGGAAAGTTTTCCTGTCACTTGACAAGCATCAGTAGAAATTCAACTGGGTATGATGGTGAAAAGACTTGATGTCACTTGACAAGTATCAGTACACATTCAGCTGGGTATGATGGTGAAAAGTCTTCCTGTCACTTGACAAGTATCAGTACACTTCAGCTGGGTATGATGGTGGAAAGTCTTCCTGTCACTTGACAAGTATCAGTTCACATTCAGCTGGGTATGATGGTGGAAAGTCTTCCTGTCACTTGACAAGTATCAGTACACATTCAGCTGGGTATGATGGTGGAAAGTCTTTCCGTCACTTGACAAGTATCAGTACACATTCAGTTGGGTATGATGGTGAAAAGTCTTCCTGTCACTTGACAAGTATCAGTACACATTCAGCTGGGTATGATGGTGAAAGTCTTCCTGTCACTTGACAAGTATCAGTACAACATTCAGCTGGGTATGATGGTGAAAAGTCTTGCTGTCACTTGACAAGTATCAGTACACATTCAGCTGGGTATGATGGTGGAAAGTCTTCCTGTCACTTGACAAGTATCAGTACACATTCAGCTGGGTATGATGGTGGAAAGTCTTCCTGTCACTTGACAAGTATCAGTACACATTCAGCTGGGTATGATGGTGGAAAGTCTTCCTGTCACTTGACAAGTATCAGTACACATTCAGCTGGGTATGATGGTGGAAAGTCTTCCTGTCACTTGACAAGTATCAGTACACATTCAGCTGGGTATGATGGTGGAAAGTCTTCCTGTCACTTGACAAGTATCAGTACACATTCAGCTGGGTATGATGGTGGAAAGTCTTCCTGTCACTTGACAAGTATCAGTACACATTCAGCTGGGTATGATGGTGGAAAGTCTTCCTGTCACTTGACAAGTATCAGTACACATTCAGCTGGGTATGATGGTGAAAGTCTTCCTGTCACTTGACAAGTATCAGTACACATTCAGCTGGGTATGATGGTGAAAAGTCTTCCTGTCACTTGACAAGTATCAGTACACTTCAGCTAGGTATGATGGTGAAAAGTCTTCCTGTCACTTGACAAGTATCAGTACACATTCAGCTGGGTATGATGGTGGAAAGTCTTCCTGTCACTTGACAAGTATCAGTACACATTCAGCTGGGTATGATGGTGGAAAGTCTTCCTGTCACTTGACAAGTATCAGTACACATTCAGCTGGGTATGATGGTGGAAAGTCTTCCTGTCACTTGACAAGTATCAGTACACATTCAGCTGGGTATGATGGTGGAAAGTCTTCCTGTCACTTGACAAGTATCAGTACACATTCAGCTGGGTATGATGGTGAAAAGTCTTCCTGTCACTTGACAAGTATCAGTACACATTCAGCTGGGTATGATGGTGGAAAGTCTTCCTGTCACTTGACAAGTATCAGTACACATTCAGCTGGGTATGATGGTGGAAAGTCTTCCTGTCACTTGACAAGTATCAGTACACATTCAGCTGGGTATGATGGTGGAAAGTCTTCCTGTCACTTGACAAGTATCAGTACACATTCAGCTGGGTATGATGGTGGAAAGTCTTCCTGTCACTTGACAAGTATCAGTACACATTCAGCTGGGTATGATGGTGGAAAGTCTTCCTGTCACTTGACAAGTATCAGTACACATTCAGCTGGGTATGATGGTGAAAAGTCTTGCTGTCACTTGACAAGTATCAGTACACATTCAGCTGGGTATGATGGTGAAAAGTCTTGCTGTCACTTGACAAGTATCAGTACACTTCAGCTAGGTATGATGGTGAAAAGTCTTGCTGTCACTTGACAAGTATCAGTACACATTCAGCTGGGTATGATGGTGGAAAGTCTTCCTGTCACTTGACAAGTATCAGTACACATTCAGCTGGGTATGATGGTGGAAAGTCTTCCCGTCACTTGACAAGTATCAGTACACATTCAGCTGGGTATGATGGTGAAAAGTCTTGCTGTCACTTGACAAGTATCAGTACACATTCAGCTGGGTATGATGGTGAAAAGTCTTGCTGTCACTTGACAAGTATCAGTACACATTCAGCTGGGTATGATGGTGGAAAGTCTTCTTGTCCGTTTGACAAGTATCAGTACACGTTCAGCTGGGTATGATGGTGGAAAGTCTTCCTGTCCCTTGACAAGTATCAGTACACATTCAGCTGGGTATGATGGTGGAAAGTCTTTCCGTCACTTGACAAGTATCAGTACACATTCAGTTGGGTATGATGGTGAAAAGTCTTCCTGTCACTTGACAAGTATAAGTACACATTCAGTTGGGTATGATGATGGAAAGTTTTCCTGTCACTTGACAAGCATCAGTAGAAATTCAACTGGGTATGATGGTGAAAAGACTTGATGTCACTTGACAAGTATCAGTACACATTCAGCTAGGTATGATGTTGGAAAGTCTTCCTGTCACTTGACAAGTATCAGTACACATTCAGCTGGGTGTGATGGTGGACAGTCTTCCTGTCACTTGACAAGTATCAGTACACATTCAGATGGGTATGATGGTGGAAAGTCTTCCTGTCACTTGACAAGTATCAGTACACATTCAGCTAGGTATGATGGTGAAAAGTCTTCCTGTCACTTGACAAGTATCAGTACACTTCAGCTGGGTATGATGGTGGAAAGTCTTCCTGTCACTTGACAAGTATCAGTACACATTCAGCTGGGTATGATGGTGGAAAGTCTTCCTGTCACTTGACAAGTATCAGTACACATTCAGTTGGGTATGATGGTGAAAAGTCTTCCTGTCACTTGACAAGTATCAGTACACTTCAGCTGGGTATGATGGTGAAAAGTCTTCCTGTCACTTGACAAGTATCAGTACACTTCAGCTGGGTATGATGGTGAAAAGTCTTCCTGTCACTTGACAAGTATCAGTACACATTCAGCTGGGTATGATGGTGGAAAGTCTTCCTGTCACTTGACAAGTATCAGTACACCTTCAGCTGGGTATGATGGTGGAAAGTCTTCCTGTCACTTGACAAGTATCAGTACAAATTCAGCTGCTGGTGTGATGGTGGACAGTCTTCCTGTCACTTGACAAGTATCAGTACACATTGAGCTGGGTATGATAGTTGATAGTCTTCCTGTCACTTGACAAGTATCAGTACACATTCAGCTGGGTATGATGGTGGAAAGTCTTCTTGACACTTGACAAGTATCAGCACACATTCAGCTGTGTATGATGGTGGAACGTCTTCCTGTCACTTGACAAGTATCAGTACACATTCAGCTGTGTATGATGGTGGAAAGTCTTCCTGTCACTTGACAAGTATCAGTACACATTCAGCTGTGTATGATGGTGAAAAGTCTTGCTGTCACTTGACAAGTATAAGTAAACATTCAGTTGGGTATGATGGTGGAAAGACTTGCTGTCACTTGACAAGTATCAGTACACATTCAGCTAGGTATGATGGTGGAAAGTCTTCCTGTCACTTGACAAGTATCAGTACACATTCAGCTGGGTATGATGGTGGAAAGTCTTCCTGTCACTTGACAAGTATCAGTACACATTCAGCTGGGTATGATGGTGGAAAGTCTTGCTGTCACTTGACAAGCATCAGTAGACATTCAGCTGGGTATGATGGTGGAAAGTCTTGCTGTCACTTGACAAGTATCAGTACACATTCAGCTGGGTATGATGGTGAAAAGTCTTCCTGTCACTTGACAGGTATCAGTACACATTCATCTAGGTATGATGGTGAAAAGTCTTCCTGTCACTTGACAAGTATCAGTACACATTCAGCTGGGTATGATGGTGGAAAGTCTTCCTGTCACTTGACAAGTATCAGTACAGTTCAGCTGGGTATGATGGTGGAAAGTCGTCTTGTCCGTTTACAAGTATCAGTACACGTTCAGCTGGGTATGATGGTGGAAAGTCTTCCTGTCCCGTGACAAGTATCAGTACACATTCAGCTGGGTATGATGGTGGAAAGTCTTTCCATCACTTGACAAGTATCAGTACACATTTAGTTGGGTATGATGGTGAAAAGTCTTCCTGTCACTTGACAAGTATAAGCACACATTCAGTTGGGTATGATGATGGAAAGTTTTCCTGTCACTTGACAAGCATCAGTAGAAATTCAACTGGGTATGATGGTGAAAAGACTTGCTGTCACTTGACAAGTATCAGTAAACATTCAGCTGGGTATGATGGTGAAAAGACTTGCTGTCACTTGACAAGTATCCGTACACTTCAGCTAGGTATGATGGTGAAAAGTCTTGCTGTCACTTGACAAGTATCAGTTCATTCAGCTGGGTATGATGGTGGAAAGTCTTCCTGTCACTTGACAAGTATCAGTACACTTTCAGCTGGGTGTGATGGTGGAAAGTCTTTCCGTCACTTGACAAGTATCAGTATACATTCAGTTGGGTATGATGGTGAAAAGTCTTCCTGTCACTTGACAAGTATCAGCACACATTCAGTTGGGTATGATGATTGAAAGTTTTCCTGTCACTTGACAAGCATCAGTAGAAATTCAACTAGGTATGATGGTGAAAAGACTTGATGTCACTTGACAAGTATCAGTACACATTCAGCTAGGTATGATGTTGGAAAGTCTTCCTGTCACTTGACAAGTATCAGTACACATTCAGCTGGGTATGATGGTGGAAAGTCTTCCTGTCACTTGACAAGTATCAGTACACATTCAGCTGGGTATGATGTTGGAAAGTCTTCCTGTCACTTGACAAGTATCAGTACACATTCAGCTGGGTATGATGTTGGAAAGTCTTCCTGTCACTTGACAAGTATCAGCACACATTCAGCTGGATATGATGGTGGAAAGTCTTCCTGTCACTTGACAAGTATCAGTACACATTCAGCTGGGTATGATGGTGGAAAGTCTTCCTGTCACTTGACAAGTATCAGTACATATTAACCTGGGTATGATGGTGAAAAGTCTTCCTGTCACTTGACAAGTATCAGTACACATTCAGCTGGGTATGATGGTGAAAAGTCTTCCTGTCACTTGACAAGTATCAGTACACTTCAGCTAGGTATGATGGTGAAAAGTCTTCCTGTCACTTGACAAGTATCAGTACACTTCAGCTGGGTATGATGGTGGTGAAAGTCTTCCTGTCACTTGACAAGTATCAGTACACATTCAGCTGGGTATGATGGTGGAAAGTCTTCCTGTCACTTGACAAGTATCAGTACACATTCAGCTGGGTATGATGGTGGAAAGTCTTCCTGTCACTTGACAAGTATCAGTACACATTCAGCTGGGTATGAAGGTGGAAAGTCTTCTTGTCACTTTACAAGTATCAGTACACGTTCAGCTGGGTATGATGGTGGAAAGTCTTCCTGTCCACTTGACAAGTATCAGTACACATTCAGCTGGGTATGATGGTGGAAAGTCTTTCCGTCACTTGACAAGTATCAGTACACATTCAGCTGGGTATGATGGTGAAAAGTCTTCCTGTCACTTGACAAGTATCAGTACACATTCAGTTGGGTATGATGATGGAAAGTCTTCCTGTCACTTGACAAGTATCAGTACACATTCAGCTGGGTATGATGGTGGAAAGTCTTCTTGACACTTGACAAGTATCAGTACACATTCAGCTGTGTATGATGGTGGAACGTCTTCCTGTCACTTGACAAGTATCAGTACACATTCAGCTGGTGTATGATGGTGGAAAGTCTTCCTGTCACTTGACAAGTATCAGTACACATTCAGCTGTGTATGATGGTGAAAAGTCTTGCTGTCACTTGACAAGTATCAGTAAACATTCAGCTGGGTATGATGGTGAAAAGTCTTGCTGTCACTTGACAAGTATCAGTACACATTCAGCTAGGTATGATGGTGGAAAGTCTTGCTGTCACTTGACAAGTATCAGTACACATTCAGCTGGGTATGATGGTGGAAAGTCTTCCTGTCACTTGACAAGTATCAGTACACATTCAGCTGGGTATGATGGTGGAAAGTCTTCCTGTCACTTGACAAGCATCAGTACACATTCAGCTGGGTATGATGGTGGAAAGTCTTCCTGTCACTTGACAAGTATCAGTACACATTCAGTTGGGTATGATGGTGAAAAGTCTTCCTGTCACTTGACAAGTATCAGTACACTTCAGCTGGGTATGATGGTGAAAAGTCTTCCTGTCACTTGACAAGTATCAGTACACATTCAGCTGGGTATGATGGTGGAAAGTCTTCCTGTCACTTGACAAGTATCAGTACACATTCAGCTGGGTATGATGGTGGAAAGTCTTCCTGTCACGTTGACAAGTATCAGTACACATTCAGCTGGGTATGATGGTGGAAAGTCTTCCTGTCACTTGACAAGTATCAGTACACATTCAGCTGGGTATGATGGTGGAAAGTCTTCCCATCACTTGACAAGTATCAGTACACATTCAGCTGGGTATGATGGTGGAAAGTCTTCCTGTCACTTGACAAGTATCAGTACACATTCAGTTGGGTATGATGGTGGAAAGTCTTCCTGTCACTTGACAAGCATCAGTACACATTCAGCTGGGTATGATGGTGAAAAGTCTTGCCTGTCACTTGACAAGCATCAGTACACATTCAGGCTAGGTATGATGGTGAAAAGACTTCCTGTCACTTGACAAGTATCAGTACACATTCAGCTAGGTATGATGGTGGAAAGTCTTCCTGTCACTTGACAAGTATCAGTACAGTTCAGCTGGGTATGATGGTGGAAAGTCTTCCTGTCACTTGACAAGTATCAGTACACACATTCAGCTGGGTGTGATGGTGGAAAGTCTTCCTGTCACTTGACAAGTATCAGTACACATTCAGCTGGGTATGATGGTGAAAAGTCTTCCCTGTCACTTGACAAGTATAAGTACACATTCAGTTGGGTATGATGGTGGAAAGTTTTCCTGTCACTTGACAAGCATCAGTAGACATTCATCTAGGTATGATGGTGAAAAAAGACTTGATGTCACTCTGACAAGTATCAGTACACATTCAGCTAGGTATGATGTTGGAAAGTCTTCCTGTCACTCTGACAAGTATCAGCACACACATTCAACTAGATATGATTGTGGAAAGTCTTCCTGTCACTCTTGACAAGTATCAGTACACATTCAGCTGGGTATGATGG
>NW_025766807.1:0-17767 GCF_003918875.1 Haliotis rubra | reverse complement strand
CGTGAGACAGCTCATCCTCTTCCACTCCGTCAATGGTACCTTGGCAACAGATCCGAATTCGATCCGAAACAAGAAACTGAGGACGCTGTCTGGAAGATTCCTGTACTTTTAACCACACCAAGACTAAGGTAAGCAAGAACGACAAATACTCGCTGGAGACCTGTATTATAATCATGCTAAGACCAAGGCAATAAGGACGTCAGATGTAGTGGAGATTACTGTTCTTTAACCACACCCAAAACCAAGGTAAATATGAAAGACATGAAAATATAAGTGGAGATTCCTGTCTTTTAACCGCAATCTAAGACCAAGGTAAACAAGGACCACATTAAATACCAGGCTATATTCATTATTATAATCACACTAAGACCAAGGTACCACAAGAACGATGGTATAGTACATTGAGGGATTCCTGGTTCTTTAATTCAACTAAGACCAAGGTAAACAAGGACAAAAGACGCTGATATGTGAATTCTATCACTTTTAATGATATTACATTCATGGCAAATACAAGAATAACAGGCACTTTTGGAGTAGATTTCTCTGTTTCAACGACACAAATACCACACTGCACTGGCCTTCCATAAGACCAAGGTACACAAACCTCACTGCAGATTTCTGACCTTTGGCCATACTGGATTTAGAGCTTAGGCATTCTATTCTCCTTTTTCGTTAATGGCAGTGTTCGTGAACGGTGTCAATATCAATGGATTCAAATCAAGAGAGCCTCCAACGGCTTCATCTTCCTTTGTCAGCAAGGTCAAAGCTAAACGGATCAGGACTGGCCAACAAAACCAACAACAAAACGTCTGACCACGTCCGCCGGGAATCATACATGTCCTGTAGTCGTAATGGCACTTTGGGTAGAAACTGCACTCACCTTTGGCAGCGGTACAATCATGGGAACTCCCACCATAGTGCCAAATTACACACTGTCAATCGCCCAATCCAACATGCCAATGGCTCAATATGCATTAACGGGACTTACGTGGAGAAACTGTATCGTTCATGGCAACGGTACTCTCGTGGAAACTTCAATTGCTAAACCAATCCAGCATGCCAATTTCAGGATGCATTAACGGCACTAACGGGATAAACTTCGCACCCACCTTTGGCAACGGTACCTATGGAAACTTCACCACTACTCCAATCCAGCATGCCAATTTCAGGATGCATTAACGGACTTACGGGAGAAACTGCAACAAACAATGGCAACGCTACCAATGGAAACTTCACCAATTACCCAATCCGGCATGCCAATTTCAGGATGCATCAACGGACTTACGGGAGAAACTGCACAAACAATGGCAACGGTACCCGTGGAAACTTCACCAATTACCCAATCCAGCATGCCAATTTCTCAGAATGCATTAACGGGACTTACGGGAGAAACTGCACCCTCAATGGCAACGGTACTCGTGGAAATTTCACCAATTACTCAATCCAGCATGCCAATTTCTCAGGATGCATTAACGGGACTTACGGGAGAAACTGTACCCACCTTGGCAACGGTACCCATGGAAACTTCACCAATTACCCAATCCAGCATGCCAATTTCTCAGGGATGCATTAACGGGACTTTACGGGGAGAAACTGCACTCACCTTGGCAACGGTACCCGTGGAAACTTCACCAATTACCCAATCCAGCATGCCAATTTCTCAGGATGCATTAACGGGACTTACGGGAGAAACTGTACCCTCCATGGCAACGGTACCGGTGGAAACTTCACCAGTCACCCAATCCAGCATGCCAATTTCAGGATGCATTAACGGGACTTACGGGAGAAACTGCACAAACAATGGCAACGGTACCAATGGAAACTTCACCAATTACCCAATCCAGCATGCCAATTCTCAGGATGCATCAACGGGACTTACGGGAGAAACTGCACAAACAATGGCAACGGTACCCGTGGAAACTTCACCAATTACCCAATCCAGCATGCCAATTTCTCAGGATGCATTAACGGGACTTACATGAGAAACTGTACCCTCCATGGCAACGGTACCCGTGGAAACTTCACCAATTACCCAATCCAGCATGCCAATTTCTCAGGATGCATTAACGGGACTTACGGGAGAAACTGCACCCACCATGGCAACGGTACCCATGGAAACTTCACCAATCACCCAATCCAGCATGCCAATTTCTCAGGATGCATTAACGGGACTTACGGGAGAAACTGCACCCACCTTGGCAATGGTACCCGTGGAAACTTCGCCAATTACCCAATCCAGCATGCCAATTTCAGGATGCATTAACGGGACTTCTACGGGAGAAACTGCACCCACCTTGGCAACGGTCCCCATAGAAACTTCACATATAACGCCAACACTGTCAATCATCTAATCCAGCATGCCAATGGCTCAATATGCATCAACGGAACATTGGGTAGAAACTGCACTCGCAATGGCAGCGGAACCCATGGCAACAGCACATTTTGCCCCATTGGAACCTGGGGTGTTAACTGTTCTCACCATGGCAATGGTGGCTCAATTTGCCCCAACGGGACGTTTGGCGTCAACTGCACTTACTATGGCAACGGCACAATCTGCCCCAACGGAACCTTTGGGTGTCAACTGCACTATGAATGGCAACGGTACTCATGGCAATATGACGCATGGCAGTATAGCACACATGTTCTAAGTCAGAGCTATGGTCAGTACAGCACATTGATTGTGGACTTGATGAAAACTGGAACCTGGAGCGAGATCGAGAGTAAGTAACACATTTACTCTTTGCTTTAACTTTGCCTTTGTTTCATTCGTTTTTCTGATTTGTTTCTAACGTGTTCATTAGTATAAGCCACGGTAATACAAACAATTCTGTCAATGATTGAACTGAAACATGAACTTGTCTTTGGGGCCAAAACACGTATTGGTGATCATGTCTCTTCCGTGAATACACAATGCCTATAATCTCTTCCTCCTGTAGGGACCCAAAGTGACCCTTCTTGCGCCGACCAATGCAGCGTTCAGCAGCCTCCCGACTGCCTACCGAAACAACCTTGACAAGCAGGCCAATTTCTTCTGAAGAGTATGTACACCTCTTTGTTTCATATTCCACAAAATATTCACACGTTACTTGACACTAACTGGGTATTTCTTTAATTTGTATTTACCTACACAAATAGATCAGCTATATAAAATGACCATATCACACACAGTGTTGCAAGTTTGGGTGTGTTTTTTCAGGCACAATGATGTACCACATCTTGGACGGCATCCACGGCCCCGATTCTCTGCATCAGAGCGACATGCTCACCTCCCTAGAGGGACACCGCATCCACGTCTCCATGCAGAACGGTGAGACACATATCATCAGAGACTAAATGAGACAGACAGAGCTAGTACACATTGAAAATGATAACCAGTACACACTGAAGACCCAATCTTGTACACTATTTGTGTCTGCTTTGTGTACAGGCCATGATTGTCTGGGTTAACCCTTTCTGACTACAACATATTAAGTCAACACAAATTCACACCCATGTGTACAGACCTTTTTCTTGGACTTTTTACACAGCATTCTTTTGACCTGTCAACAATTTCATTGGACAATATTGTAACGGGGATGGCTCTTTAACAACGACATAACCCGTTGAGGCTGCAAGTTCCTTTTATTACTGTAGTTTGTATATAATAATACAAGTCTGAAACAATGTATATGAATATATAACATTCCATCACAATACCTATTTTATCACATTCATTCATTTCATTGCACATTGTTCAGATAATTAACAATCACAGCTCTACCATTGAACATATAAAAATAACTCAAAACCAATTGACATCACAAAATTAATGGTTCAGGTTCATATTAAGATCCTTAGGAATTATGGAACACCTTTGGCATCTTCAAAACAATGAAACATCAACGTGTCTTACCATCTATGGGACAACTTGCTTCAAACTGGCCACATGTTGTGAGGCACCAATAAAACACCAAGAACCTAAAATATGTATGTTTTAATTAGCATGGAAATGCTAATTCTCACCAGCAAAGTAAACGTACAAACTGTTTGGACTCAAACATTAATCTGAATCAATTGTAAGTGAAATTATTGACATCAACAATTTCTAACCATAGGTCAAAATATACCTCCACCAAATGCATAAATTCAGTTACAATAAATACTGAATTAACCTTTCAACAATTAAACATATTTTTGTAGTTTATTCCTTTTATATAAAACCAAATGTAACTAACCTGTAATTCACCAAAGTCACAATCCACCACCCATGACTTTCAAACCACCTTGCCAGGTTGGGAGAAAGACAGCAAGTGAACAAACTTCACACTTTCCAAATGCAACTAAATTCAACATCCAATCAAGATGCTGCACATCTTCAGCCAATAAAAACCAAGGACAAGACAGCAGACCTGACCTCATTAAGACTTGGCTAATTTGCATAGGAACTACTTTGACCCATGACCCAGTGGTGACTATAAATAAATCATGGACTTGTGAAAATGTAAACCTTTTCACTGACAATTGTATTATTGTTTAAGGTGTTATTAATTGATTCCAAACAGGAACATAAGACAAGACATATTAAAATAGATTGCTTTTCCAGAACATTTTAATATTTGTATATTTTGTACTTGTTAGATACTTGTATTTGTTACACACTTGTTTTGTACTTGTTACACACTTCCTCCCCAGGGGAAAATGACGTCCTCGTCATTTCCATCAATCTTTTATTACAGACAAGATTGTTTGTTTGACCTCAGAAGGAACAGTTTGAAAGAAATCAGATTGTGCTAAATCACACAGAACAATTGCTTTTTCAAGCCATTGTGGCGTTGAAACACTTTGCGAAATAAACTGACCTGATGTTAACCAATCTGGTTGACGTCGTATTCTACCAGAACGACGAGGCAACTGCTCTGCCTGAACCTCCTGAGCAGAGGAATCATCTGTCATTGTGGACTCGGTTGTTGCTGATTCAGCATCACTGGTTCTAATATCTATGATATCCTCTAAAGTAGGTGATACAACACAAGGTGGGTCCATTGTTACCACAACCTCATCATCAGAACCAACCTCATCCACCTCATCGACAACTCCATCAATTACATCCTCAACAGAAACCTCATGAACCTCTTCAGGAGCATGCTGTGGTAATGAAGTTCGTGTTCTTGGCTTTGGAACTGGTGCAACCTTTTCGTCTGAACACGGAAGAAACCCTATGGGTAGCAGGTGATTCCTGTGGAGACATCTCTTCCTACCAATTCCATCCTCCCGTTGCACCCGAAAAACTGGAATTCCAACATTAGGTTGATCAAGTACCACATACACCTGTTGTTCCCACTTATCAGAGATCTTATGTTTACCCTCAAAGGCAAGAGCACGAACCAAAACCCTGTCTCCAACATGAAGAGTGGCTAAACGAGCTTTCTCGTCATAATTTCGCTTTTGACGCTCCTGAGCTTTCTTTGTTGAACTAGACGCTAACTCATAAGATTCCTTCAAACGACCTCTCAAAGATTCAACATACTTTGACAACGAACACTGTTTATCACCAGTTTCTAACCCGAACGCTAAATCTATTGGCAAACGAGGATGGTGACCAAACATTAGAAAATGTGGAGAATAACCTGTAGTTTCATGACGTGTGCAATTGTATGCATGAACGAGTGGATTGACATGAGATTTCCAATCAGACTTTGAGACGGTTGCAAGGTACCCAGCATATCCAACAAAGTGCGATTGAAACGTTCAGTGAGACCATTACCCATGGGGTGATACGGTGTGGTGTGGATTTGTTCATACCTGTGAGAGAACACAATTCCCGAATGATCTTGTTCTCAAAATTCGCCCCTTGGTCGCTATGGATACGGGCTGGAATGCCATAATGCACAATGAACTGATTGAAAAGAGCTTCAGCTGTTGTTTTTGCTGTCATATTTCATGTCGGCACGGCCTGTGCATACTTCGTGAAATGGTCCGTAATGACCAAAATATGCTGAAAACCACCTTTGATGATTCAAGACTCAGAAAATCCAAACAAACCAACTCCAATGGCTGTGTAGTCTGTATACTAACCAGCGATGTTTTAGAACCAGTAGGAGTTTTTCGACGCAAACACCTGGGACAACCACCAATCCAATCCTGCACATCCCTTTACCATGCCTGGCCAGTAAAACCTGTCCTGTAAAAGAGATAAAGTGCGATTTCTACCAAGATGCCCCATGTCATTATGCAAATACTCCAAAGACTTCTCACGATACAAAGCTGGAAGAACAAGTTGGTTGATTGGTTTTCCATCTTTCTCACATTTCCTATACAACACTCCGTCAATCAAATGAAGGTGATCAAAAGTCTTACAGAAAGCAATCTCCTCAAAAGAACCATGAAACTTCTGCACCTTTGGTTTAGAACCAGACCGAACCTGTTTGATAACCCATTGGAGAACCCTATCCTCAGACTGTGCTTTCCGCCAGTCCCGCTTGGTCATATCACTTAAACTGGAACCAGAAACATCACAAATGTGTCAATGACAACATTTGAAGAGCTTAGACACTCAACATAAGGCCGAGCATCCACAATCCCACAAATTGCCTGTACAGATTCTGTCGAAATCTGTTCTGTGTGAACTTGTCCCAACTCTTCCACCTGTCCTGAACCCTCGATAACGCATCCGCATCCCCATTGGCCTTGCCAGGGCGATACCTAATGCTGAAATCATAAACTGCAAGTGTTGCAAGCCACCTATGACCAGTCGCATCAAGTTTAGCACTTGTCAAAACATAGGATAACGGGTTGTTATCTGTGAAAACCACAAAGTTGTGCCCATAAAGGTAATCATGAAACTTTTCACTTATTGACCATTTGAGACACAAAAACTCCAACTTATGAGCAGAATAATGTTGTTCTGATTTCTTGAGACCACGACTAGCGTAACTAATGACCCGTTTCTCTCCATCCTGAAACTGATAAAGAACAGCACCGAGACCTTTTGTGCTAGCATCAATATGCAATTCAAACGGCAAAGAAAAATCACAGAAACCAAGGATTGGAGGCGATGTTAATCTGTGCTTCAATTCTTGAAATGCCTGCTCTTGTACCGTGTCCCATTTCCATACCGTATTAGCAGAATTCTTTTCTCGTCTCTTCTTTGGAATGGGATTTGGAAGAACATCACACAATGGTCTGGAAATCTGAGAGAAATTGCGAACAAACCGACGGTAGTAACCTGCGAAACCAAGGAAACGTCTTACCTCCTCAGGCGATGATGGTGTCGGCCAATTCCGAATAGCCTCAACTTTCCCAGGATCCGGTTCTACTCCTCTTTCAGACACAATGTGACCAACATAAGAGACTTTCCGTTTGAAAAAATGGCATTTCTTGGGAGCTAATTTCAAGTTGCTATCCCTGATTCTCTGGAAAACTTTACCCAGCCTGTCAAGATGCTCATCTAATGTCTTGGAAAACACAACAATGTCATCAATATACACCAGGCAAATACTGAGATGCAAATCCCCTAAACACTGCTCCATGAGACGTTGATACGTCGCAGGACTATTACACAAGCCAAATGGGAGACGGTTATATTCGAAAAACCCTAACGGTCCAACCGTAAATGCAGTTCTTTCTTTGTGCTCCTCTGTGATTTCAACTTGGTAATATCCAGATTTCATGTCCAGTTTACTGAAGAAACTATTTCCACCCAAATTATCCAGAATTTCGTCAATTCTCGGCAGAGCATAAGAATCTTTCAATGTCCGAATGTTCAACTGTCTATAGTCGGTACACATCCTAAGTCTACCATCTTTACGCCTACACAAGACAACATTGGAAGACCATGGACTATGAGAAGGGCGGATAACGTCACAAGCTAACAACTGATTCAAATGTGACTTAACCTCATCAAACATGGAAGGCGGAATGCGTCTACACCTCTGCTTAAAAGGGACATCATCAGTCAACTCTATCCTATGCTTCACTGCAGATGAATGACCCAAGTCTAAATCATCTTTCGAAAAAATGTCACAATAACTTGAGATGAGATTTTGACCTAACCGTAACTCCTCAGGTGATAGTGTCTCTGTCTCAATCTCAATGCCCTCAGGAAGTGGAACAGACAAACCATCTACACCACTAAGTCCAACTACCTCACTTGTATTACAAGTGGGAGACTGAATATCCTCTACAGTAACTGGATGCAACTCACACAAAACAGACTTTGGAGGAACAACCACTGTCCTTGTTGTAACATTGTTAATACCCACTTTAACTGGCACTTGATGGTTCTGAGAATAGATAAACACAGTTGGTTCAATGTCCAAATCACTAGGAATGACTGAACGGGGTGTAGCCTGCAACAGTGCACATGTCTGAGCACAACTAATGCGCTTATCAATAAAACCTTCAATGATCACACTACTGTTAGCAGGTATAACAATAGACTTTGACTCGGCACTTTTCACCAGAGCTAATCTGTAGTTCCGTTTCTGCAGTTCCTTATTCCGAATTACAATAGTACGGAAAGTGATGTACCAAGAGGTATGAATATTTGCATCCTGCAAAACCTCGACCCCTATCATCTCTACACCTGTCTATAATAGTCTGTAGTATGTTGGTACCCAACAGAATAGGAACAGTATGGTTATATCTGCTATCAGGTACTACCAAGAACACACAAGGTAATGGAGTCATATTGTCTACACCATGAGCCACTATATCTGTGATGACATATCCCAAATAAGGTAAACTTTGACCATCTGCACATTCTATCTCAAGAATTGTCTTAAGTGGATGAAGCGGAATATGACGGAAGTGTGAATTGTAATGACTTTCACTCATAGTGGAAACTGTAGAGCCTGTGTCTAACAAAGCCTTACTATAAACTCCTTCAACAGAAATGCTCCCTTCAGTTGGCTCTCCACAAAGACCTGTTGGCAAACCAAGACCTGGTGGGGACAGTGATTTACTATGTGGGTTTACGGACGTCCCCTTCTCATAAACCCTCTCCTGTTTAAACCTCTTCCCCTGAAATGATCCAACTTCACTCTGCACCCATACTGCACATGACCATATTGTCCACAACGATAACACTTAACACCCTGATCATCATCCTCAACAACATCACCCTGAACAGTAACAGTGCCTGTATTTTGTTGTGAAGAATAACTTCGACCCTGAGACCAACAACCTCGTGACCTAGAACTGGGTTTACTTGAAGTGGAAACATAATCACGCAGTGATTTAACCTCAGCAGCAAGTTGTTTCACAACACCAACAAGTTCGGAAGTGTCTGAAGATGTAGCAGCTTTAGCAGTTTGCTTTACTTTAGGAATGTCAGTGTTAACCATCGTGGAGGAGCGTGCTTCGTCGATACGTCGCATCTCGGCTCTCAAATCATCAAAAGATTTAACTGAATCAAACTTATGACCAGAAGCATCTTTAAGAGGTTGCAACATACCTTCCCAAAATACAGAGCATAGTGCTTCTTGACTCTTATGCAATGCACCAGCCACGATGGCTCGAGCATACAGCTCTTCCACACGACAACCCCATTCCTGAACAGACTCTCCTTCCCTCTGTTTTGCACTATAAAAGGCACCAACCAAAGAGGTTTTCTCTTGTACAGTCCCATATATACTGTGAACCTTTGACAACAGCTCATCCACACTGGAATCAGTACTCATACAAAGCATGATGTTACTCGCTTTCCCTTTTAGCGACCGAATGATAGCATTCTTAAGTACAGAAGGAGAATACTCCTTGTCATGTAATAACCGATCAACTTCATACCGCCAAACAGCATATGACACCTCACCCTTGCCTGTCTCACCCATAAATGTCGAGATCTTAGGCGGTTGGTTAACTGTGATAGAAGGGACTACTGATGGAGCAGGAGACTCTCCCTGAGCTGCCAGATAATCTGTCATCCAACGTTTAAATACATCAGGATTATCAGCCTTAGGCTTAACACCCATCTCCTCTATGGTTTTTACTAGAATTTTAACATCTTCCTCTTCCATTGATGCCATATTTCTAGACCACACACCAGACCCTAGCCAAAATATTGCAGCAAGGAAGACCAGAATAATACTAAACCCCATGAAGTTACCCAAAAACCTAAGCAATACCTAAGTCTAATTGTTACTTTAAGTGATAACCTACATCTTGAGTGTCAACCTTGTCTACATGCTAGAAGTACTAGCAAGTGGCAGTGTCTAGAAAAATGTATGGTGCAAATCAGTCAGGCATGTCAAAGTAGTGTCTTAGTCTGGATTTTTTTTTCTAAAATGAATGACACAGATTTCACATGACAACTAAAATATAACAAACTCAAGGCAAAAACACATCAATACATACAGCCTCAAAATGCAATCACAATTTCAAGAAATCACATACAGCATATCACTAATACATGAATAAAATTTGGTACAAGGCTACATGCCTGAAACAGTCAGGAGCAATAAATAGCTCACAGGCATAACATGTCGGTAGCCTGGAAACTTACTGTCTCTCTCCCAAACAATGTATTCAGAAATACAACTGAATTTAAAGGGAGTACGGGTGGCAATCACATTATCACAAGTTCATGGTTATGTCATGGTCTCACAGTCTCTGGTGGTAGTTCACACGGTGACTCTGAAGCGGTGGTCCAGGGTGGTTGACAAGGTGCTCACAGCATTCCTCACTGGGGGCTCCAAATTTGTAACGGGGATGGCTCTTTTACAACGACACAACTCCGTTGAGGCTGCAAGTTCCTTTTTATTACTGTAGTTTGTATATAATAATACAAGTCTGAAACAATGTATATGAATATATAACATTCCATCACAATACCTATTTTATCACATTCATTCATTTCATTGCACATTGTTCAGATAATTAACAATCACAGCTCTACCATTGCACATATAAAAATAACTCAAAACAAATTGACATCACAAAATTAATGGTTCAGGTTCATATTACGATCCTTAGGAATTATGGAACACCTTTGGCATCTTCAAAACAATGAAACATCAACGTGTCTTACCATCTATGGGACAACTTGCTTCAAACTGGCCACATGTTGTGAGGCACCAACAAAACACCAAGAACCTAAAATATGTATGTTTTAATTAGCATGGAAATGCTAATTCTCACCAGCAAAGTAAACGTACAAACTGTTTGGACTCAAACATTAATCTGAATCAATTGTAAGTGAAATTATTGACACCAATGATTTCTAACCATAGGTCAAAATATACCTCCACCAAATGCATAAATTCAGTTTCAATAAATACTGAATTAACCTTTCAACAATTAAACATATTTTTGTAGTTTATTCCTTTCATATAAAACCAAATGTAACTAACCTGTAATTCACCAAAGTCACAATCCACCACCCATGACTTTCAAACCACCTTGCCAGGTTGGGAGAAAGACAGCAAGTGAACAAACTTCACACTTTCCAAATGCAACTAAATTCAACATCCAATCAAGATGCTGCACATCTTCAGCCAATAAAAACCAAGGACAAGACAGCAGACCTGACCTCATTAAGACTTGGCTAATTTGCATAGGAACTACTTTTGACCCATGACCCAGTGGTGACTATAAATAAATCATGGACTTGTGAAAGTGTAAACCTTTTCACTGACAATTGTATTATTGTTTAAGGTGTTATTAATTGATTCCAAACAGGAACATAAGACAAGACATATTAAAATAGATTGCTTTTCCAGAACATTTTAATATTTGTATATTTTGTACTTTGTTAGATACTTGTATTTGTTACACATTCTTGTTTTGTACTTGTTACACATATCTGGTAGACCACCAAGCATAAATGAGACAAATAGGTCTTCATCATTCCATAAACTGACAAAAGTGTCAATATCTAGAATGCCAACTAGTGACTCAATCAAAGCGTTTCTACTACTTTGTATGAGAGTACAGTGTAGAAATACATGTTTTACAATATGATAGGAAACTATGCCACATTCACACTCAAGGGACTGTATGCTGAGTGTGCTGATACGTAGAGGAGCAGCAATATTATTGAAACATTCTGGCATATTATAACATGTAGACCACAGTCTGTGAACATATTTAGGATATCTTATAGTCTGCTATCTTTCAAGGTTAAGTCTCAACCTCGATACAGAAGCAACATGAGAATCCGCAGCTTTAAGTATTCTTTCTTTAACCAGTACAGACCACTCAGCCTTCGTTAAGAAGGAAGATTTGTTTACAAAGTTGTGCAAATGTATATCTAGGTCATACGCTGTTACAAGATTAAGCATGTGGGAGATTGGCGATGACTTGCTAT
The DNA here is from genome assembly GCF_003918875.1 of Haliotis rubra. Classification (NCBI taxonomy): domain Eukaryota; kingdom Metazoa; phylum Mollusca; class Gastropoda; order Lepetellida; family Haliotidae; genus Haliotis; species Haliotis rubra. The sequence goes on along the minus strand of NW_025766807.1, from coordinate 5,484 downwards.
ATCGCTCTTTCTCGAGTGATGAAGTCTGTCTGTACTGACAATTGTAATGACCCGGTAAAATGTAATAAACTGCGGTAAAATTGTAATAAAAAAACTGCGGCATAACTGTAACAACTTAAACTGCGGTAAATTGTAATAAGCACTGCGGTAAAATGTAATAAAACACGTTTCATTGCCTATTATGCAATGAAACATTCATAATGTTAAAATGTTAGACTAAGCTTTATAGAAATCACAACCCGGACTTTGAAAACATCATACTGTTTTGTTCGACTTCATAATGGTCACATCCCACCACTGACATGTTAAAAGAAATGAAAAATATGAATATTTTATTAAATTTCTATCTTCCAGACTGAAAGGCAGGTGCCGTAAATTGCCGTAACAAACTGCGGCAAATAGTAATAACAAGTGCGGTAAATTGTAAAAACCTGCGGCAAATTGTAATAACATCTCTCATTCCTTCTAATTTTCAAAGAAAGTCGAATTCAAGCCTTTGTCCGACGACAACTTTCAGTTTCTATCCAACAGGTAATCTTACACATCTTCCCTCAGTGTCGTGCACATTTAAGAACACTGTCACCAGAGGCATCAATCAAAGAAAGGGGGCCCCTTTTTATTCCAGGAGGTCAAACACGTTTTTGTGTTCATTGACAGCTGCAGCCATTATCGGTGTCCTTCCCATTTTGCTTTTGTGGTTGATATTAGAAACTGACACCAAATGTTGTACAACAGCCATGTTGCCTCCCGGACAGACAAGGCCAAGTAAATCATCACCAAATGTATCAAGCAGAGTGAGGTCTGCCCCTTTGATTCCAGGAGGTCAAACACACTTTTGTGTCCATTGAAAGCTGCAGCCATTATTGGTGTCCATCAATCCAACTAAAAGCATGTGGCCTTCCAGACAGGCAATGTGAAATATACTATCACCAAATGTACCAAACATAGAGACGTCCGCCCCAATTGATTCTAGCAGGTTAAAACGTTTTTGTGTCCATGAGTGCTGCAAGCATGATGTCCAGCCATTCATGCCTCTTTTGTCAATGCTAACTGAACGTAGCAGTTGCCTAATAATGGCAGCAGTCTGTTCAGTCTATTAGTCAGATCCTGTCCATCAATCTTAGAGAGAGCCATTGCAGTATCGTCACCTTGTTTGTTTGAGCACAGCATTCAAGAGCCTCTGTGATCTCGTCATATGTAAACACTTCTCCAGTTTCAGTCTCCATATGTGTCCAAGAACAGCCCAATACAAGAAACACTTTCCTTTTTCTCTTTGGTGAATCCATGCTTTGCCTACTGGATCACTTGTGTTGTGTTTCGTCCCATCAAACGTTAATCTTTCAAGAAGTTGTTCGGCTAGTTTGATGTGCTTAAGGATTGATGTGTTACTGACTTTGAAAACTTTCCTTGCTTTATAGCATTTGCAAACCGCGTGCACAGAAGATCATAATACTCTTCGGAAATGAAAATCAAATGAACATTATCATCAACTTTGGTTTCCTTAACAGTTTTTGGTCTACTCCCTCATACAGAAAGGCGCCACTGCAGTGCTTCAAAACAAAGGTTGGATTGATGCCATATACAACACATGCACATGCATCATAGATTGAAGAATGAGCAAAGCCTTCAGTGTCCCCTTTTGTAAAAGTGTACCTCTGAAACTACGTGCTGCTTGACACATCCCCGAGCGTGTTACTGTAGGTATTAGACGTATCACAATGTTGACTTTCACATCAGCTCCTGGTCTGCATCAACGCTTTCAAACGTCGTAACGTCAGTCGTAATGTACCTTCACAAAGTAACATCAGGACAAACACTGCAGTTCGATCATTCATAGGACGAATTATGAGAGTGAGCTCCTCCCTCAAATAAGACAATGGTTCTTTGAAAAGCTTTCTGGTTTTTTTAAAAAAAGTACAAAGTTTACATATGAGTGGGAATCCAAATAATTTTGAAGGTATTTTCAAATCACAGTATTTGGGTAGATTACCTTTGTAGAAGTCATCTGCTATGCTCTTATGTCTCTCGTATATTTGCTGTTCCTCTGCTGGGGAAAGACTTGTAGGGATAAAATTATTACTGCTTGTTTCTCAAACAGAGGAAATGAAACAAAGTGCAGTTATTGCAAGTCCATCATGAAAGTTGTATGACTTTGTTGTAAGAATAACACGAATATCCTGCATTTGACTCTTTCTTTCATCATCCTGCTTGTGTTTTCTTTCCTCTGACTGAAATTGTTTTAAGACCTGCTTGCAGTGTTCCAAATGGAGAAGAAGATTTTAAGAAATGATTTAATCAGTAGAACATTAGTGGACATGCCTACAGTACCAAACATGTCATCAATGATGAGAAATACTCTTGGTGTAGAACTGAGGCAGCTGTCCAACTCAAACTTGTCAATGCTTACCACAAATACGACCTTATAACCTCGGCTTCTGTAATGTGAATTCAATATATAAGCCAGTGTGGTCTTCCCTTCTCCTGAGGCACGTAACCAAACGATTCAAGTTTTTGCTTCACCTGTCTGTAGACGTCCATTTCAACAAATGTTTTCTTTGCTTCAATTTGGCAAGGTTCGAGAGTATCTGTGGACAAATATGACATCGCAGATACATATTGTGCTCAGGGCATAAACTCATTGACGTTATTCAATATACTTATGTTGCTGCTGGTAATATGGGTAATTAATGTAAACTAAAATACACTTAAAATTGTATACTAATCCGGTCAGAGTTGTCTTCTTTAGATTGTGACGTGATGAGTTCAAAATAGCGCTGTCTAATTTATACACAATATATCATGAATAACAGTGTATGATCTGAAAGGTCGTCAAATAGCATATTCGTGATCGTTTATCAAATGCTTATTTCGTAACTTATCTGTCTGTCTTTACTAGTATGTTCAGATTGCAAAATATAAGTAGGATTTAAGCTACATTATGCCCCAGAGTTCATCAGTATAGATGCTTTGACAAATCCCTCTGCGTGGATGTTTGATGTCGCACGCAAGAATATTTCCGCTATATAACGACAATCTGTAATTCTACCATGAATCGAGAAAATACAAGATTCTGATTGGTTGTTCAGAAAAATCAGACGGCATGAATTGTGGATTGACGCTCATCTGAATGTAAGGGCGCTTCACCGCGCATTAACAAATCTTATTGTGAGAACTACTTCCGTTTGACCACAATGATGGCGGATCATAACAACAACTCCATGGATTTTGACGCTGACTTTCGAATTTTCGACATAGGCAATTGGAAATTTTTGGATTAAAAATGCGTTTGATTTCATTGCGCTTCACTGCGCACGTATAGAACACTGCCGCACTACTTCAGCTTGACCACCAACATGACTAATATCAACACAACAGACGTGATGGGAATGCTGATAAAATATTTATTTAAACTCGAAAAATACAATTAAATGATTTCCCCCACACAATTATGAGGGAATCTCACTATCATATTACCTTCTATTATAAAAATATTCAAACTCAATTACAATACACATCCCCAAACATAAACAAAACAATATCTAACATATATATCAGAAAGCCTTGTAAAAATACATCCCTAAACATTTACCTACCTGGTAAATGGTATATTTAATTCCGTTTAGACACAGTCCAGTCCCAAACGATGAAAACAAAGTTCCAAGGAATCACAAGTTAGTCGCATGTACACTAAGCAGCAGTACTGTCACTCTTTTGTCGCATGCCGGGGTGGAGGCAGGTACGTGAAATCATGATCGGCCGGTCATAAAAATCAACAGTCTTTGATGAGTTACAGGTCGTAGGTTGATCAGGAAAGGATCTATTCTTCGATTCCGCAGGGTTCAGATTCAACAGTCAGTCAAGTATTGTCCACTGTCACTTCAAATTTCAACCTTTCGCAAAATGTAAACACTGGCTCGTCCGACATTTCAAACTGTTGCGTAACTGTCTACTTCGAAGAAAATAAGTAGGTCAGACGATTCCATTATAGTGTGGCCAGGGGGTACAGTGTCACGGCACACAAAAACAATAGGCTGGTTTTAGTCGTGCGGAGTTGGGATGGAAAAAAAACAAGATCTCGGGTATTACATAATTGCATTGAATAAACAGTAGTTTGATTTCTTTGGATAGAATATTGTAATGTTGTAATGTTAAAAAATACGAACGGCACGTTCCGCTCCCTTCACGGACGAGTTCAATTCGCTTCTCGTCCCATGCCGAATTACGCAGTATCTTCCGCAGAGCGAGGAAGTTCGATTTTAAATGGGTCATGGTAGAATGGAGATAACCTTAGTGTGTTTGAAAATCAGAGACATGCTTTACTGAATTGATGGCGACTAAATATTTCAATTGAAACCTCACGCTACGCGTTCGGTTCCAATTGCAATTTAGTCGCCATCAATTCAATAAAACATGTCTCTGATTTTCAAACACACTAGGTTTATCTCCTAAGTAAATATTATAGACAGTAATGAGTTACAATCAACGCTATCAAGTGAGTCATGGAACATGGAACGCAGCTATTTAACTGCGTCCTACAGCCAGCACAGGATGACGTTCTTGAAATGGAATATCCACTGTTTCCTAATTTCCCATGGGCTTGGCTTTATTACAAGCAACAGCGTGCCAAGGGCACAATTTCTTGGGTCCCCACTGGGTATTTTGAATGCTTGTAAGTTAGATCATAGATATGAATAGCATATATTTGTAAGGAATTTTCATTTAAACGATTGCATGTGTGTGTAACCAAGGCTTGGCGGGTTTAGTAATTACTCACCTTCTCCGACTGTCCCTGGCACTGTCTGTCCAGTGGAAATGTTCACGTTATTCGAGTTAAATATAAACAGAGAGCTACAGTGTTTTTTTCATAATTGTTGGCGTGTATGATTCAAATTGAACAACGTTAATTACACTGTCTATTTCTGTAAGTAACTGATGGAAATCAATAACTAACAGCAGCTAGATGCCATATAGAATCTGCTCACTAATCAAGCCAAATGTCTGTGTACAAGTGTCTTTGACACACCAATGAATGCCTACTGTTTTATTTTCCATTCAGTTAGCAGAGTGTGTTAAACAAAGATTTATACAAGTGGCTGTGGTATATTTAACTATGCAATTGCTGATTGTTTGGTCCCAAGTAACGTGCTAAATCTTAGTGCGCTCCAATTCGTATTTACTATTATCTATGGACCTTGAAATTATTTCGCCTTCCATGTCATGAAATATGGAATCTTTTCATGTCCTATTGTTTGCTCAGAGGTTTAGGATATGGCCTCTCATTTGTCACACATGCAAGCGTGCGCGCGCGTCTAAAACATGTTTCATAACGCCCTCATTACAATTGTCAAATAGACAGAGTAATGCAATTATTAATGGAATACACAGTGATTGAAAGATCTATTCACACAGTGCCGCAAATGCAGAATGAAGAAAGACTATGCACACGTACCACGCCCTGAATTAGGTACGGAAGGCTGACTCCTT
>NW_025766806.1:0-17832 GCF_003918875.1 Haliotis rubra | reverse complement strand
AATCGAGGTGAGAACATACCTACTCTGAAGATAAGCATGCGTCTCTGTTTTGCAATAATCTGGAGTTTCCATTTGACCAAGTGCGGCTTTTGGACAAAGCTTACTGCAAGACCTGCTGAAGTAGAATTCACTATAATTGTGTCATCTGCCAACAGGTGAGTACTGTTCTGAGTGGTGATTCCGCTATATAAAATCATTTTATTGTTATAGAAATAAATCCGTAGTAGTACGCATCCACCATGAATACACTTGTCCCCGACAAACACCTCACGAGAACACCTGTGAGCAAGTGAGTCCAGAAGGTATGGTTTACGCCTCTTTTAGCGAAATATTCCAGCAATGTCGACGGGGACACCAGAAATGGGCTTCACATTGTTACCCGGAAGTGGGGAATCAGACCCAGGTCTTCGGCGTGACGAAGGCGAACGCTTTGACAAGCTAGGTTACCCCACAGCCCACGATAAAAGAGAATGTGTCGATGATGCATAATCAGATTGTAATAATACCAGGTGTTCATAAATAATATAATTTGCATTATCGGTGACACCTGTCATAAACGTATGTGTAAAAGGCTAGTCAACTCCTGAAAGAAATTTAATAGCAATTAAATATTTTTTGAAACAAGATGTTCCCGAAAGGTCATGTATCCCACCGACCGCTGATAGTCGTCATAAACGCATGCTGATGCATATAATCCCAAACAAATGTTGAGCGGTATAATCCGATATTGTGAACACGGCGAGGTAACTGGTGTATGATTGGTATGATGTGGGGAGTGGCACTTATGACGAGAAAGTAAGACAGGTGTTGAGGTGAAGAGTGTTAAAATTTGGGTGATAGGCTGTTGTGTAATTGAAATGCTAGGAAAATAGAAGTGGTGAATTTAAGTGCTCTTCTGTCCGTCAATTTACAAGCGCATGACTACCGTAACTAGCTCTCCCATGCCCTACATCAGCCACGTATGTACACATCTGAACTGCTAAGGACTGCTAATTTTGTGTATGCCGATCAATGAAGCTGCAGCTGTATGAGACGATCTCACTGTCACAAACTAAATGCTGTAATTAATGCATTGCTGAAGATTGTACAAAAATGATCTTCTTGTTGCCTTCTACATAGATAATTCAGCTGTCCCAATTAGATATAATGTACTATTCCAGATACAAACAACTTCATCCTGAGAGTATACGTAAGTCCAAGACTTTATAGGCAATTTAATCTCTCTAATCCTAGAATATATGTCATTTTAATTGTATGGCTAGATCTATCTAAAATTACTAACAGCTGCAGCTGAAGGGATGGTGTAAATCCAGCTAGGGTCCATGCAGGAAGCAAAAGTACTGTAAGTCCCCATGGACCCTAGAATGGTGATCTCGCTTCAGTTGTTGGCAATCTATAGGTTGTTTTATATTGTATTGTCATCTATAGTTAAATTGTTTTAAGAGTTAATTACTAGTTTTAAATCGAAATCTGAGATAATCTAGTTGTCTTACTGTCCTTCGTTGACAGTTTTTTATAATTTACCTTTATCTAATATGAAATTATACCTTGTTGTTAGTCACGATGTGGCTGAAATATTGCTGATGTGACTTAAAATCTTAACTCACTCCTCACAACTACCTTCAACATGATAATGTTAGATATGTACTCTTAAAACAGTAGGGGATACTCTGGAATAACAGAAGGTTTAATAGTATGAGATATGGATTTCCAGTTTTGTGACCAGAATCAAGAAACAGAAAATAACATGAAGAGATGTATTACTGTCGATGTTACAACCAACGACCTTGAACAGCGGTAAGAAGTTCAGATGAGAAATGTTAAAGTCCATTTTATTGGAGAAGTACTCCGTAAGACTGCAGCGATTTGTGAAACATTCATTCACTCGGTAAAGCGTACAAGGTAGTAGACTCTGACGCCCCAGGGGTCTGGGCACATTGCAGGACCATGTATTCTTTGGATGTTGCGCTTCTTGAGGTGAGAATTGACAATTCCTTCACTGGTGAACACGCACGGTGTCGTCCTGACAGAGAGAACCTCGACCAACACGATATCAAACGTGACGCCTAAATCCTGCTGGGAAATGATGCAGGAAGGAGAAGTGCCGTAAGTCCCCATGATCCCCAGTAAAGGTGGTGTAGCTTTGGTTGCTAATGGTGTTTAGCCTAGTTTTAATCTACTACTAACTAACGTGTTGAAACGCGATCTGTTTGAATATTGATATAGTTGGTTTTATACCTACAACTGTGACAACTGACTTACTGTCCTAATAGTCCTTTTGTCGAAATGCCGTAAATTATAACTAACATTTCATCGCGATCTGGCTGCAATACTGCCGCGACGCTAACATTTTAACTCAATAACTCACTAACCAAACGCGACATCAGTGAGAGAGTGCAGACCCCATGGTCCAGTGGGACTGTTATTTGCATAATATGGGTGGATTTCGGTTAATCACTGTAATGCCACACCACATCGTTTGATTAACCGATCCACCACCAAGTATGTCAGGCATCGGGTGCCTTTGGCATCACTACCCGTGAACGTCAGGTTAGAATATTGATCTTCAGTAACCCATGCTTGTCGTAAGAGGCGACTAACGGGATCGGGTGGTCAGGCTCGCTGACTTGGTTGACACATGTCATCGGTTCCCAATTGCGCAGATCGATGCTCATGCTGTTGATCACTGGATTGTCTGGTCCAGACTCGATTATTTACAGACCGCCGCCATATAGCTGGTATATTACTGAGTGCGGCGTAAAAGCTTAACTCACTCACTCACTTTGGCGTCACATTTCTCCTATCAAACAAGTGCTCAGTGGATTGGGACTAACCTGAAAACATGATAAGTGACAAGCAACGACTAACCCAGTGCGTTTCAGTCTACGTTAGTCAATATGGCGATTGGTAAGAGACGGCACAAAACGTAGCAGTAAGAGCATAGAGATGTGAAAGGGATATAAATCATAATTAAGCTCATTGTCGCAGTATATTCAAATATTTAAACGAGTTTCATTCTTATGTCGCAAAGACCACATTGGGTTTTACAAAACGGTTGTCATCAAAGTCCAATCAGCCAAACTGAGATGTTCTACCCCGCAGATGTCATTGATAAGGAACCTGAAGAACGGTAAATAGAGTACATACTGTATACATCATCAAAACCCGAAGGAGAAAGTACAAATCTGTCAATAATTAAATGTGAACGTATTCTGTTTTGGAGGTTTTTATCTATTCATCGGTAAGCCATTAACATCAAACTGCAGTAGATGGTTTTGGTATATTCAGCTCTTATGTCAGAGTCAACTGATGCAGAAGTATTGACTCAATCCACCGAAAGAACAACGACAAAATATACCAGTAAATGTATCTGTGTTTTCACAGCTGAACACACGCTTTTGAAGTCACTCAAACTCATAAAGAAATTGAAGAAGCTGTTTACATGTTAGATACAGTATTAATAACGTCTTAACGTTATGTGTGAGCTTCAGACTACAAAGGAGAGTTATATTCAAGAAAGCACACTGTTGTAGTTACTGGCGGTCGTGTCAGTAAGATATATGGTTAGACACAACATTGCTTGGCATTTCCTGGCAGAATATATTACATTTTCGTCAAACATTAGTTTTCGTCACGCTTAGTTTTGTTATTAATTTAGATACGAGTGTATGTGAAAAGTGTAACCTCCAGATAGATTATAGTATTAACCGCAAGAGACGCAGCACTGCTCTATATGTGTACATGAGTGTAAGCTTAAAGAAATTAGTTACAACTACCGCCCTAAAATAAGACTTCAGCTAATTCTGCAAATTGGATTTAAATAAAACCCATGTTTTAAGCTTAAAGCTGAGGATTATGAGCAGTCTGCTTGCTGATTACACCGCCGATAGAAGCCTGATGACGAGATGGTTTCCGCATTGTCTCCCTCGATTCCTGCAAATATGACTGAGCTAATCTCTGAGTTTGTTTGTACAACACCGAAGAAGGTCCTGAACAAACACCTTCTATATTTTCATTTCTCACCAGAAATACGAAGACGGGGAAAGAGGATTAATTGAGAGCAGTTGATGGACAACGTTTCTAGTTTGAAAACTGATCCTACTTTCTGGTCTCCATTAACGAAAGAAATCAAACACACTTCTACCTTCTAGACGTGTGATATTGTTAGCAATTACCTTTTATACGTTCTTACGTCACACATTATGCATGGTCGTTGACTGCATCCAATTTGACAATGTTCTTTAACTTAAGACCGAATGATGTAGTGATGTTCAGTAGCATACATTAATTTACATTTGAAATAAGAAATATATACAAGCATGTACAGGTATTTGACAAATAAGCAGTTCGTTTTACCTTTCTTTGCTGTTCCTGCTTGGCCCTCCTCCTCAACACCTCCTCCAGAATATTATTTTGTCCATTCATATAAGATGAGATTAGCTGCATGTTTGTAAGTTTCATAGAGCAACTCTGAAAAATGGCATAGAAGAAAAACAATGTCAAAACATTGGAATGACGTATATTGTTCTTTCTTTGTTAATTTGATGAAAGTTGCAGTGTACTCTAAACGAAGTATATTGCTAGATCTAATTAAACCGAAAGTGTTTAGGTTCCACACTGACTGTTCAGTAAGTATTGCCTTAAGGAATTCATGAGGTTTGTCACCATTATAACAAGCGACAGACGAGCATTCCCTTTAATCTCCAGAGACTGGCAATCTAACCAAGACGTTTGGGCCTCTCGGAACATTGTCGATCGGTGTTTGAGGCAGTGACTTCCATAGACATAAAACTGAGCGTGGTGCTGATATAAAATATACATTAGTGTGCACTCTCATAAAGTATGGACTTACAGTGAAGGTATTAATCACGCACAATATTACTTTCTATATCTTACGGAGCCATTTATTAAAGAAGAAAGCATGTATTTCCCTGTCTGTTCCCTTCAAAGGCGACTCATTGCAAAGTTCAGATATAATGTTAATGTAATTGCAACAATAAATGTAAGTTACCTTTCCTTTATATAAACTTCAAAGGCTGAGCTAGTCGCCGAATATCTTATTAAAGTTGACTATGTAAAATGCTTTGATGGCATCTACTTTGAAAGGCTTGAAGGAATTATGTAGTCTGCGAGATAAAAAATAAAGATGTGCGTTTAATCTAGGCTGAACAGACCCGTGAAGGTCCGGGTTAGAATATTGATCTTCAGTAACCTATGCTTGTCGTACGAGGCGACTAACGACATCGGGTGGTCAGGCTCGCTGACTTGGTTGACCCATTATGTCATCGGTTCCCAATTGCGCAGATCGATGCTCATGCTGTTGATCACTGGATTGTCTGGTCAAAACTCGATTATTTACAGACCGCCGCCATATAGCTGGAATATTGCCAGGGGCCATATTTGTACAGACATAGTTTTGTATGAAAACCCGTGGGTTTTAAAAAAGATAAACAATTATCATCATAGCATCAACATGGATTCCAATCATTTTGTCGTTTTTATGAGTCAAAGGACCATACGGTTCAGAAAAACTCATGTTTTTCCATCGCGGTCACCACGAGAAGTTTTATGCACGTGTTGAAAACCTATCATTGCAAAATACAGTGGGTGCTTAATTAAGTTCTTTGTGTATATTTCAGTGTAAAAACGGTTAAAGATCTTTTTAAGAATGTTAACTGCCATTTAATTATTGACTTTACAAGAAATAGACTTAAGATTTAACTTCTGTTTTGAAACATAGATCTATTTATATAATGGGTAGTTTGAATCAGCAACTGAGATTGTTAGTGGCTGTACCTTCGAAGAAGGGTTCAAGTAGTGTAAAATTATTGTCCTCCTGATAGGGTACGTAAGTCCCCAAATATTCAAGGTAGATTGTTTAATTGTAGCCTTTTTGTTATTTTAAATTCTGACTACAATAGCCAGCGGTTGAAGTGATGGTGTAAATCCAGTTGGGGTCCATGCAGGTAGCAAAGGTACTGTAAGTCCCCATGGTTCATAGTATGGTAATCTTCCTTCAGTTGCTGGTGATCATTAGCCCGTTTTTTATTGCATTTTTCTATTGTGATATTTTTTCTATCATAATATTCTAGTTTTACCTTAATATCTGTGATACTCTAGTAGTTTTACTGCCCATCGTCGACAGGTGTACACTTAAAAAATACATTCATCCTTAATTTATAAAATGTCCTCGTCACGATATGGCTGACATATTGCCAATGTGCCGATAAATATTAACTCACGCACTCTTTGCATTACATCACGGATATAAGATTTAATGACAGCTTTGTAATCAGAAGTGGTGTCACAGATTTGTCGAGTGCGGCCACAGCAGCAAAATCTGCCACGGTGTTCCCAGAAATTCTACAATGGCTGGGTAAAAAGCAAAAGATGATGTCGTATTGGCCAGCCAGTAGCAAGGTTATTATAGAACTCGATTATTTCGGTTAGGAATGGGCGTTTACAAGGTAAATGTTAACAACCCGAAGGCACAAAGAGAGTCGGAAAAGATGATATATTGTTTATATTTAAGGTGTCGATTAATATATTTAAGAGCTGTTCGTATTGCGTTTGCTTCTGCTGTGAAAAGTAAACTGTCATCTTGTAGGATCAATGACAGTGGCACAAGCCACTGCGCTAACGTACCATCCTTGGATCCATCTGTAAATAAGAATTTGTATGTATTATATTTACTTTTGAAATGATTATATTCGTTTTGTATTGTACTTTATTTGTTCTGATTGTTTAAATGTTGTCGGTGGTAGGACAACTTGTGGCTTCACTAATTGCCAAGGAGGAGAAGAAAGTATGAAGGAAGGATACATATATTATCCCAGCTTGATGCCAGCAGCTGAAAGAAAGGGTTGACTTTTATTCACAGAGGCGGAACAAGAAAAGTGAGTGAGTGAGTTTATACTGAACGTCACATCGGCAATATTTCAGCCATATCGTGACGAGAACATTTGATATTGAAATGAAATATATGTATATTATAAAAACCTGCCGACGAAGGACAGTAAAACAACTAGAATATCACAGATATGTATGTAAAACTAGTAATTAAATCTAAAACGTTTTAACTATAGGGGAAAACAATACAGTATAAAATGGGCTATAAATCCCCAATAACTGAAGGTAGATCACCATACCAGGGACCATGGGGACTTACATTACTTTTGCTACCTGCATGGACCCTAGTTGGATTTACACCATCCCTTCAGCCATTGGCGACAGAAGAGAAATCTAGCCATAAATTAAAAGCACACATATTGTACGATTAAAAACGTGGGTAAGCCTAAATTTTACTCTAAATGTGTTGGGACTTACGTACCCTCTCAGGAGGACAATAATTTTACAATACTTCAACCCCCTTTGAGGGTACAGCCACTAACAATCGAAGTTGATATTCTAAACCTTACCTATTTACAAAACATATAACAAAAATTCATTTAACAGATCTATCTCTTTTTTAAAAATCAATGATTACATGATAATTAACATTACTAAAAGGTCCTTTACTGTTTTGACATTAAAATATATCTATCCCTTATGATGGAGAATTCATCTCATCACAAGCGATACAAGACGGAGGATCTTCACCTTTCAATAGGTATGCATGAGTATATCTTGTGTGGCCAATACGACATCGTCGTATGATGACCTCTTCAAATCTGGACTGACAACCCAAGTAGGTGTAACCGATAGTTGGTTTTATTGCATGTAATTTATTGATACCTACGTGGCTGTCCCACATCTAATAGCAGCTTTGTAATCAGAGTATGGGATAAGAAGTGGTGTCACAGATTTGTTGAGTGCTGCCTTAGCAGCAAGATCGGCCATTGTGTTCCCAGAAATGCCAACGTGGCTGGGTAACCAACAAAAGACGATGTCGCATTGGCCAGTAGCAAGCTCATTATACAATTCAATAATTTCTAATAAAAGTGGATGTTTACAAGAAAGATTTTTAATAGCCTGAAGACACGAAAGAGAATCGGAAAAGATGATGTATTGTTTATATTTACGGTGTTTATTAATATATTTAAAAGCTGTTAATATGGCGTTAGCTTCTGCTGTGAAAATAGAGCTGTTATTTGGTAGTCGAGAAGATATGGTTCGGGATCCAATGACAGTGGCACATGCCACCGCGCCACCATCCTTGGACCCATCTGTAAATAAGGATTTGTATGTATTATATTTAATTTTTAATTGATTATATTCTTGTTTATATTGTGGTAATTCATTCGTTTCTGCTTTCTAAACTTTGTCAGGGTGAGGTCAACTTGTGGTCTCACTAATGGCCACGGAGGAGAAGAAAGAAGACGAGAAGGAGCTATATTGTCCAGCTCAATGCCGGCAGCAGAAATGAAGGGTTGAATTCTTAGCACAAGAGGCGGAACAACTTTTTTGTTGTACAAATTCTCATAGAGAGGATTAAAGACACAATTAAAAGCAGGATTAGACTCGTTAGAAGATAGTTTGGTAATATATTGTAATGATCATGTTATACGGCGTTGGGTAAGAGAAGGCTCATCTGCCTCAACATAGAGACTGTCAACGGGAGATGTTCTGAATGACCTAAGACAAAGTCTCAGACCTCCGTGGTGGACAGAATCTAAAAAGTTTAAGTTGCTTTTGCAGGCTCCACTATATACGGTGGAGCCATAAGCAAGTTTCGAGCGGACCAATGATCGATATAGGTGGAGGGTAGCTTGATCCCTCCCCACTTTGAGTTTGAAACGACTTTCAATAAATCGAGTGCCCTCAGGCATTTAGTTTTTAGGATTTTATATGCGGAAGAAAGGTTAAATGGGAGTCACAAATCACACCCAAGAACTTGGCCTCTTTTACAACCTTGATGGGAGTTCGATTTAAAAACAGTTCTAGGTCTTTATGCGGTTTATATTTACGGCAGAAATGTATGCAATTAGTTTTGGATTTAGAAAATTTAAAGCCGTTTTCAAGACACCATTTATTTATTTTATCTAAACACAACTGTAGTTGCCGTTCAATAGTATGCATATTCTTACCGCGACAAGAAATGTTAAAATCATCCACAAAACGTTATCCATCGATTGAATCACTTAAAACCGTGGATAAACTGTTAATCCTGATACTAAACAATGTTACAGACAAAATACTGCCGGAACAAGAAAAGACTTGTTGCTGTACAAATCCTCATAGAGGGAATAAAAGATACAGTTATATGCAGGGTTACACTTGCTAGAATACAGTTTGTTAGATATATTTTAAAGCTAAGTTTATACGGCGATGGTTAAGACATGGCTCATCAGCCTCGACCTAGAGATTTGTGAACAGGTTCTGCAGGATCCAAGACAAAGTCCTAGACCTTGGTGGTGGACAGAATATAATAGGTTTAAGTTGCTTTTTCAGGCTCCACCATATATCATATACATTATAAACCATAATCTAGCTTAGAGCGGACTGACTGACTGAGTTTGGTTTTACGCCGCTTTTAGCAATATTCCAGCAACATCACGGCGGGGACACCAGAAATGGGCTTCACACATTGTGCCCATGTGGGGATTCGAACCCGGGTCTTCGGCGTGACGAGCCAACAGCTTAGAGCGGAGCAATGGTCTACATGTATATAGCTGTTGAAGGGTAGCTTGATCACCTCCCACTTTCAATAAATCGAGTACCTCCAGGCATTTATTTTTGAGGTAGGCACCCATGAAAGGCCACCTCCTCGTGGTGGGTGCTGGGTCACGCTAAGCGCCTTTCAACCCCCCGTTGTGGACCCGGGGGGGATATTTTGGTCCACCAACCTGTTTGCCGTGGGTTGCGCCCCTGTGTCGGTGGAGGACGGGAGGCTGGTGGTTGAGGGCACTGGTTCCAGGAACAGTGTTCCTTTGCCCAACACACCACTTCGCCCCTTACTTCACCTAGACGGGTGGTTGAATGGGCCCGGTTCAACCAATCGGCTGGTCATGCCAAGCCCTGTGCATTCTATTTTCTATTGCACAAATTTGATTTATTTAAATGATCCTGTTTTGGGCTTTGGAAAACAAAAACATTTCAGAAATTTTGAATTGACTTTAAATGAGAACGATTGTTCCTTTTTGCCTAGAGTCGTATGCCCAGAAGGCGGTGGCTCATGGGCCAATTCAGTGGAATAATTAAACTTTTAGTTTTTCTGCTGGAGTATATCATCCGAGTATCCTTGGTGCTGCAAGTCGGATATCCACTTGTTTTTAGCATTGTCTTTATGATACTCCATGGCGGGTGGGGAGCTCGGATGATGAACCTTCTACGCTTACTATGGACTACCAAAACCCCCAAAAACGAAACAAACGTCAATTGGACAGTGATGATGATGACCAACGACCGTCTACCTCAATTGAATATTGGCCACGATTTTTAGTTCTCGAAACTCTTGACAAATCCCCTTTAAAATTAAACCCTTTTGCAGTGTCAAAGGGTGTACATGGTATTGCAGGTGAGGTCCGCAATATCAAACGATTACGCTCAGGCTCTTTGCTCATCGAATGCAGCAGGAAAACGCAATCAACAAATCTGATGTCAACTCAGCTGTTTGTTGGAATACCGGTTTCGGTATCTCCACATAGAACTTTGAACACAAGCAAAGGAATCGTCAGAGACCGGGATCAACTATTTGCAGATATGAGTGAATTGGACATCGTCTCTGAAATGAAAGAACAAGGAGTGACATTTGTGAAACGATTCACAACACGGAAAAACTCTGAGACTAAACCAACAAACACTTACCTATTCCATTTTTCTTATCCAACTGCTCCAAAATCAATTAAAGCAGGGTATTGTCATCTCAACGTTGATATTTATATTCCCAACCCATTGAGATGTTTCAAATGTCAAAAGTATGGTCATGGTGTAAACAACTGCACAAATTCTATTACATGCGCTCACTGCAGCCAAAAAACCCATGTTACTGAAGATTGTGATAGCAACGTTAAACAATGCACTAACTGCTCTGGTACTCACTCATCTTTTTCAAAAGAATGTCCAATCTGGAAACAACAAATGGCAATTAATAAAATTAAATTCACAAGGAATCTTAGTTTTGCTGATGCCAAAAAAACTTGTTGTTCAGACACCAGAACCAAACGAGTCTTATGCTTCAGTTACGAGATCCGGAACACATCAAAATGTAACTTCTATTGTGTCCACTTCGTCAACACAATGCCAGACTAATTTGACATGGGTTGACTCTGATGCACCCAAGCTCTACTCTCCTGACCAGTCAACACAAACCGTTGTATCAACATCCACAACAACTGCTAGAGCAGAAGTTGAATCTCGGCCATCTTCCCAGGAACAATCATCATCACAGTCTACTTCCAAACTTCCGTCTGGAATTAATGGGAAGCAAGTGTCGAAACAGAAAAACAAACCAATCAACGAATCGTCAAAAAAATACCATAGTGGCAGAGTCTCAAAAGGGACAGAAGACAAAATCCAAATTTACAATAAGTTTGGATCTCTCGAAGACATGGATGTCTCTGAAAACATCCAGTACAGGTCTCATAGCTTGTCGCCCAAAAAAAAAGACAAGGGGTAGATCTCCAATCAACCCACCAAAGACATAGTTTCTTCACGTATTGTCCAATGGAACTGTAGAGGACTAAAGACCAACTTCAATGAATTACAGCTATTGATTCAGGATTTAAAACCATCAGCTTTCTGCTTACAGGAAACCTACCTGAAGCAGGTGGACAATTTTAATTTACGTCAGTTCATTGGATATCATTCTTTTTTCTCCTCCGGGTGACAAGGCCACAGGAGGATCTTCAATCCTTGTTAAGCAGGGTATTATCCATAGTCCTTTAACGCTTAAAACTAATCTCCAAGCCGTTGCAGTGCGGATTACGTTTCACGTGGCTTTTACATTATGCTCGCTGTATATTCCGCCTTCGTCAGCAATTCATCTTGTTGATCTCCAATCGCTCTATAATCAACTTCCGAAACCCTGTGTTATTGTGGGTGACCTAAATGGTCATAACCCGATCTGGGGTAGTACAAACACTAACACTAAAGGTAAACTAATAGAAGATTTCCTCTCAGATAATGATCTCTGTATATATAATGATGATTCTCACACTTACCTTCATCCTGCAACCGGCACTTACTCTTCTTTGGACTTGGCCCTGGCTGACTCTAACCTTCTCAATGAATTTGATTGGTCAGTCCATAATGACCTTTGTGGAAGTGACCACTTCCCAACTATACTTTCAGAAATAAACCTTAGCTGATTCTCCATCTTACACAAGATGGAATTTTTCCAAGGCTAACTGGTCCTTGTATGAAACTATGTGTAAATCAAAACTGAAAACGCATTTTTTCAGTGATGTAGCTGATCCTATTCAGGTATTTTCTGACGCTTTAAATGATATAGCTGATCATTGTATACCAAAGTCCTCTACGAATCCACATGTGCGGAAACCATGGTTTAGTTCAGATTGCAAACATGCTAGAAAAGCGAGAAAAAAGGCAGAGAAATATTTTCGCCATCACCCAACTGTCCATAACTTGAATAAATTCAAAATACTTAATGCGAAGGCACGTCGTACTTTCAAACAAAACAAACGGCAGTCTTGGCGGGACTATGTGTCCAAACTTAATTCTCGAACACCTATGTCCAAAGTTTGGAATATGGTGCAAAGGATAAAAGGTAAAGGATCAAGATCTGGTGTTCATCATCTGAAGGATGATGACACACTCTTAACCAGTAAATCTGATATAGCAAATAAATTGGGAGAAACGTTAGCTCAACATTCATCTTCATCAAATTTTACACCGAAATTTCAAAACTAAAGAACACGCAGAAAAAAAAGAAAAACTCAATTTTGCTTCAGATAATGGGAGGACTATAATGAGGTTTTCTCCATTCATGAGCTGCATACTGCCTTGGGGCAGGCTCATGATACTGCTACAGGTTCTGATAATATTCATTATCAGTTACTTAAACATTTACCGGATTCCTGTTTAGAAACTTTATTAAATATATTCGATTACATCTGGACAACGGGAAATTTTCCTTCATCATGGCGTAATGCTGTCGTCATTCCTATACCGAAACCTGGCCGCGATCACACTGATCCTTCAAACTATAGGCCAATATCGCTTACTAGTTGTGTTTGTAAGACCATGGAACGAATGGTCAATAACAGACTAATATGGTACTTAGAAACAAATGAACTGATTACCGATATCCAATGTGGGTTTAGGAAAAACAGAAGTACCATTGACCATTTGGTTAGACTGGAAACTTTTGTGAAGAATGGTTTTATTAATAAACAACACACCGTATCTATATTTTTTTGACCTAGAGAAAGCTTATGATACCACCTGGAAACATGGAATTTTAACAGATCTTCATAACATGGGTTTGAGAGGCCGTTTGCCAAATTTCATATCACAGTTTTTGACAAACAGGCATTTCCAGGTTCGAGTGGGATCCACCTTGTCTGAATTTTACGATCAAGATCAGGGTGTACCACAAGGCAGCATATTGTCGGTAACGTTGTTTAGTATAAAAATCAACAGCTTATCTAAAGTTTTAAACGACTCTATTGATGGGTCGTTATTTGTCGATGATTTTAATGTTTCATGTCGAGGTAAAAATATGCGCACAATTGAGAGACAGTTGCAAGTCTGTCTCAATAAAATCAATGATTGGTCCGAACAAAATGGTTTTAAGTTTTCTAAGTCTAAAACTAACTGCATCCATTTCTGTCGTAAGTATAAACCACATAAAGACCCAGACTTACATTTATCGGGTACTCCCATTAAAGTAGTTAAAGAAGCTAAATTCTTAGGTATCATATTTGACCATCATCTTACATTCCTACCTCATATCAAATCTCTTAAGGCAAAATGTCTGAAAGCTTTGGATCTCTTGAAAGTTGTCTCTAACTCTAAGTGGGGTGGTGAACAGTCAACCCTCCTACACTTGTATAGATCGCTGATCCGTTCCAAGCTTGATTATGGTTCCATCGTCTATGGTGGAGCTTGTAAAAGTAATCTCAAAGTGCTTGATTCTATTCACCATCAAGGTCTGAGACTATGTCTTGGATCTTTCCGAACTTCACCTATTGACAGTCTTTACATTGAAGCTGACGAGCCTTCCCTAAAACAACGCCGAATTAAACTGTCGTTACAGTACATAACCAAGTTATATGCTAATAAGTCTAACCCTGCTTACAATTGTGTGTGTTTAATCCTCTGTATGAAGATCTTTACGGTAAAAAGTCATCGCTAATTCCACCTCTCGGAATACGAATTCAACCTTTTATTTCAGCTGCTAATATTGCACTCACTAACATATCTCCTTTCCGCCTGTTCTCTTCTCCACCTTGGCAGCTGGTCCAGCCAAGAGTTGACCTGACATTAACCAAACTCAAGAAATCAGAAACAAATCAGTTACAGTATAAACAAGAATATAATCAATTAAGAAGTACATATAATACATATAAATCTATATTTACAGATGGATCCAAGGATGGTGGTGCAGTTGCTTGTGCCACTGTCATTGGATCCAAAACATTATCAACTAGATTACCAGATCACGCTTCCATATTTACAGCCGAATCAAAGGCCATTTTAACTGCCCTCAGATATATCAAACAGTCTAAACATAAGGACTTTATTATTTTTCGGACTCGCTGTCTTGTCTTCAAGCAATTAAAACAATTCGTGTCAGCATCCTGTTTTACTTGACATAATAGAACTACATAATAATCTTGCTACTGGCCAATGCGACATCGTCTTTGTTGGTTACCCAGCCATGTTGGAATCACTGGTAATACAGTGGCTGACTCTGCTGCAAAGTCTGCTCTCAACAAATCTGTGACACCACTTCAAATACCTTATAGTGATTATAAACCAGTTATAAGAAGTTACATCCGGGATCTTATGCAGAAGAAGTGGGACACCCAAGTAGGTATCAATAAATTACATGCAATAAAACCCTACATTGGTTACACCTACTTGGGTTGTCGGTCCAGATTTGAAGAGGTCATTATATGACGATGTCGCATTGGCCACACTAGATATACTCACGAATATTTACTTAAAGGTGAGGATCCTCCAGTTTTAGCATCCCTTTGTGATGAAAGAATCACAGTCAAGCATGTCTTGCTTGACTGTGTTGAATATTCCATCACAAGGGATAAGTATTTTAATATCAAAACATTGAAGGATCTTTTACTACTGTTAGTTCTCGTTTAGTTATTGCCTTTTTAAAAGAATTAGATTTGTTAAGTGATTTGTAAATAGATATATATTTTATCATTGGTAGTTTGAATTAGTAACTGAGATTGTTAGTGGCTGTACCCTCAAAGGGGGTTGAAGTAGTGTAAAATTATTGTCCTCCTGAGAGGGTACGTAAGTCCCAAAACTTTCAAAGTAGAATTTTCACATACCAAGTTTTTAAACGTAGTATTTTTGTTCATTTACATTTCGGCTAAATTATCTTACAATCACCAGCGGCTGAAGGGATGGTGTAAATCCAGCTAGGGTCCATGCAGGTAGCAAAGGTACTGTAAGTCCCCATGGACCCTAGCATGGTGACCTGCTTTCAGTTGTTGGTGATCTATAGCCCATTTTTATATTGTGTTGTCCCCTGTGGTTAAAATGTTTTAGACTCTATTACTAGTTTTATCTGTATATGTGATATTCTAGTTGTTTTACTGCCCTTCGTTGGCAGGTTTTTATAATATTCATAAATTTCATTTCAATATCAAATGTTCTCGTCACGATATGGCTGAAATATTGCCGATGTGACGTTAAATATTAACTCACTCACTCACTCGCCATTGTGTTCCGAGATGGCCAACGGCTTGATAACCAACCAAAGATCATTATATAATTCAATAATTTCTATTAAAAAGTTGATGTTTGCAAGATAATTATTTATAGCCTGAAGGCAAGAAATACAGTCTGAAAATATGATATATCGTATATATTTTTGGGTGTCTATTAATATATTTAAGAGCTGTTAGTATTGCATTTTTCTGCTGTAAAAATAGAGAGTTGTTATCCGGTAATCAAGAAAGTATTGTTCTGGATCTAACGACAGTAGCACAAGCAGCTGCGCCATCACCCTCCCTTGATTCATCTGTAAATAAGGATTTGCATGAATTCTATTTATTGTTTAATTCATTATGTTATTGTCTATATTGTAATTCATTCGTTTTGGATATTTTTAATGTGGCTAATGTTAGGTCGCCTTTTGGCCTATTCAACTGACCAGGAGGAGAAGAAAAAGATGGCGGAAGAACAGATCCTCAGAAAGAGGATTAAAACACAAGTAGTTATATAATGATGTTTCTGGACCACTTCCTCTGATAGGCTTATTTCTACGTGATTCTGCTCCCAGCACCTAGTATAAAATAGTGATTTTCGAGTAAAGACATCATTCCATGTACAGCCGAGCTCGCCAGCCTAGACCCATTTTCGCTAGGGGCTACCAATTTTTCATTTCTTTCAACTATTGACTAGACCTCGACATGCCGAGTGGAGTTCTTTATTGGGGTCTCTGGAACTCCCAACGCTAGCCGAGAGTTCTAAATAGTAGTCCGTACGCTGGCCGACGGCGACGGCGACGGCGATCCACCGTTTGGTATCCATTGGCGATGCTGAGGTTTTATTCAGGGTGATTCCATAGATGTTGTGTTTGTCGCTTCTCAACTCATTCATTCGGTGTTTGAACGTCATATTCTTTGAAGTCGGCGTGTTGGATGTGTTGTTTCACCACATATTTTTGACCCCTTTAGCCTTTCGGATCTCACCGTTGTCGGCTTTCAGCATGGAATACATCTTAGGTCTCAATCCAACGTATTCGGCGATCAGGGTGCCCGGCGCATTCGTCCTTCATCTTGCTGAGGACCTTTTATTGGTCGTGCTGTGTAGGGCGTGGTCTTGGGGATAATCGCTAGTGTCGTACAGGTGCATGTGTTTCGCCATGTCCTCGTACATACGTCCTAGGTGCGCATATATTCAACAACAAGGAATCTGTGTCCAAATTATTACAGCAGCTCGCATCGATCGCTGTATTGTTCTTGAGTTGGTTGTAGTAGAAATCGTACATGAGATGTTTGGAGAGGTCGAGGATGCTCATCCCTATGTAGATGGGTCGGTTGAAGAGTTTAATGGGCTTTTGTTCATGTGCAGCGCCGCCAAGTTGTTATCGAATAGCTTGTGCTCCGGTTGAAGGCCGGGTTGGCGATCAGTTTTCTGAGTTTTCCTCCTGGTGCGATCACGCTCCTCAAGTTTTCCATGGTTTTGCCGAATACCGAATTGTTCATGAGTTTGTAGAGGTTTTTCTCGAAGTCGCTCATGGCTCGTTTTCTCAATTCTGGTGTTCAACCGAATGTATGTTTCTATCCAAGGTTTTTTGATCAAATTTGAGGCACCCGGACGTATTTTGGTCAGCTTCCATACCCAGCGACAGGTACAGCTGCAAGTTGCGATAGTGCACGACGTACTTGGTTTTGTTCATCAAGTTCGGGACGAGTTTTCCACTGGAGCCAGTGTGTTCTCGCCCAACAAGTCTCGCTGATAGTCGGACATCCAGTCTCGATTCACCATTAATCTTTCGGGAGCCAGCGGATAACTGTTGTGTGATTCGTGCAATGCTTCGGGTACTCAAATCCACTTCAAACAGGTAGCCTGTCTCGAAGTTGTTGGGGATGGCCATATAATGTTCTTCGGATTAAAATGCTCGCTATTAACCCACTCGAATCTGCCCGTAGGCAAATACTGGCTCATCGCCCAGCCATACAGGTTGTTGGCGTCGAGAGTAAGGATTGGCGGCCTTGTTCGAATCGTAGTTTT
>NW_025766805.1:0-17941 GCF_003918875.1 Haliotis rubra | reverse complement strand
TGCAAGAGGATCGCAAACGGCGCTTAGAAGTCAAGATTGTTGGCGAAAACAAACCACTGCGAAGACAATGGGACAAACACATCAGCAGTCCTGTCATGCAAGTGTAGTCTTGTAGCATTTATGAACGAACGATGATGTTCTGTTGATCCAGCCATAATAAGTTGGTTGAGTCACACCAAGGTAGTTCTTAGGATGTCCTGACTTCGTCCAAACAATAATTGTAAAGTGAGCTCAAACGGATAGAACGTGTAACTTTGTATAAATTACAATGCTAGTTTGATCGTAAACAGTTCTCAGTACGTCTGTCTCCTCTTTACCCCCATCCCCAAGACAGTTGGTGTTACGTTTAGAGGGTAAATTGCCCATTCACCCTGTGTGGACAACGTTTTCAAGCGTAGCTCAAGTCCCGTCCTTAGGGTCTAAGTTTAGAACGATATAAAGTGACTATCTCGTTCTTAATACGCACAACCCCGTTCTAACTCATTCTTAACTAAACCAACTCATTTTCAGGCACTTCTTCCCGTTCTCACTACTTTCTCTACTCCGTTTCTAGTGTGCGTGCAATCGTAATAGCAACCACTTCCTGGTTCGATTTGTATAAAATACCCTGCCCATTCTTATTCCGTTCTCAGTTTCCAAGGTGGAAACATTGACATCACCATGCCTCCAAGGAAGAAGAAGGAATGGACATCTAATTGATAAAGGGGTCAATGCGTTCAAGAAGTTCATCAAACATGGGAGGGTGATTCTCAAGAAATTGTAGGACTCATGATCATCAAGGCAGAGCTCCCCCCATCAGTTGATGATAATGTCCCACAGCTATTCACCTCTCAGGTTTAAGCCAGTTCCTCACCCAACAAGTTCGTGTTTTTCCTTTTTTCTTGCTCTACCAACTCATTGTACTCTTTGCTCTGCTTCCGATAAAAAATTGCAGGAAACCAGCACGCAATATTTTGACAGCTGCAAACTTGTTCATAGAAACTCCATCCCAAATGACGACCATGTTACAAACGCATGTATATAGACCCTACCTTGTCATATCGTAATGCACACAGAGTTGACAAAGTAAGAACTGCATGAGAACTACATAAACATACTAACAACGAGTAGAACGTAATGAGGAACCCATTGCAAACTGTTAAAACCGTGTACTTTCAAGCTTCTTCAGAACAATCTATCATTTTGTTTTGAACATAATTGATTGGAATAGCGACTAACTAGAGTTCAGTAGAGTTCTGCAAGCAGGATGGACCCGAAGTTGGAAACTGTGTACAAACATCATTACAATTGATGCTGGACTGCACTCACGTCCGCACACGTACCCAGTAAGATTGAAGCGCCGCGATTCCGTTCGTAGTATGGCAATTCTGTTCTCAGTATCGCAATCTCATTTTAAGTAAGTTATTACTCTGTCCCATTTTAGAACGTGTAGAACGTCTGACATGGGGAATTAACTTACAGAAGTCCTCTGAAAATCACCAACAAACATTGACACATTTGGATGACAATCTAGATGTTCAAGAAACACTCATTACAGTTTGTGAGTTCTATGTATGTACCAAATAATCCAGTGATATCTGTAGATGACACAAGATATTGAATGGAAACCTCCAACCAACATCCAACAGTCTAAAACATCACATTGAACGAGTAAACTACCAAGTCCATGTTTGGAAACAGTCTCTGAACCAATCATGAACATTCCTTCACCAGTTGACCATGGTTGGAGCATTTGTGATGGTCAGCTTATCCCTATTCTGATGTCGAGAGATCCTAAACGATGAGTTCAAACGATTCACTAATTTTCCCCAGCGCTTGGGCTGGGCTTTTCAGCTGTGCTGGGCTGCGCCTATAACACATATAGCAGGGTCAACGTGGCCATAGACTACCAACACTCTGCTGGGGTGTGAGGTTGTTTATTTCATAGGATGAAACATTGCTGAATGTTAAACGACACCCTGTAACAATAAATATAATAATATTATATACATCTCACACAATAATTCATACAAGATACATATAATTCCATACACGGGTTAATACATATGGACAATTATCAATAATACTCAAAGCATGAATACCATTATTTACAACACATATGGAATATGGGCATTATGAAATTACAGCATTATGAATAACGTAATGATGATACATGCATACAATGTAATACACAGAAGATAGATGATAATACACCATTACGCATTAGTCGTAATGATAAAGTACACATGATTCGTCACCACGCATTACGTGATGGTACTATATACAAATACATGGATATATAAATTATGCATATACACATACCCTGTGGGTGGTACAAGGGTGTACAACAATCGGGCACAGCACCAGACTTATGGATTGGGACTTATCTGCTGCAAATAATATTAGATGATAAATAATATACACTTATAGTTATCACAGTTAAAACATAGCAACTTATATTAAAACACATTCTCTCAACTCACACATTCAGTGAAAGGGATAGTAAAGATAAGAATATATTAGTGATACTTATTTATGTTTATAGCTTTGGCTTGAAAAGCTAGCATAAATACATTTAGCACACTTACATGCTATACAATATAATACCTCTTTAAATGTTAGTAAAATAGATATACGTTTATTATATACATACTGCAAAGGATTAAATGCATTATTACTTTAATTAAATGAATACTAACCTTAATGTCACACTGTGTCTGTCCAAGCTGTCTTTACATGGCAAAGGGTCAGTGCAGAATGAGTGAAATTGTGCATGGAGTTAATGAGACCAATCAGCTGAGAAGCGTCATGGCTTGGGCAATTAGTGAGACAGGCCAAGCTCTAAAGCTTAAAGCTTAAACTGTCTAGAAATAACATAGCTAAAAGGAGAGAATAATAATATGATTAAAATACGATATTTACACTAAAATACACCTGCCACATACTTCCCCACAATTAAATGACGTCCACGTCATTTCTGGCTAGTGATGAGCGCAATCATGGCTTCTCTGATGTTGGCTGGCTGGTTCTCGAGCATCCTGTCTTGTAGAACTGCAGACAAGAAGTTAGCTCTGATGAGCCAATCCGGTGGTGTCGCAGTCTGGGCTGTTGTCTGTGCCGATAGGGCGAACCCTCTCCACTTCTCAACCACTTCGGTGGCCGTCGTTCCCTAAGGGATCTCCGCGGTTGTGGCGTCGGTGCTGCCCTCTTGGCTCAGCAACTTCTCTGTCGGGTGGAACATCCACATGCTCAGCTGGTCTTCTGTCGGTTGGTCCTGCTCAACCTCCTCAGTAGAGTCTCCTGTCCTTTCCTCTCCATCGACTAGAACCACGTCCTGAACATCCTTAGCTGGCTCCTCTTCAGGTGGCCTGTCAGCTGGTGCAGTAGCTGACCCTGAACTGTCGGATGGGTAGATGGAAACAATCACTACTTCCTCCTCTCCTTCCTCTGAAAATCCGTCCTCGGAGATGCTGGCTGTGGTGTTGTTTGGTATGTCCTGGTTATCCTTTGGCACTTGAGGTGGTGGCAATGACTTCCGTTTTCTTAGCTTCGGTGTTGGCGCTTCATCTTGATGGGGCAGATATCCTACTGGAAGCAATAGGTTCCTGTGCAGTGTCTTCTTCCTGCCGTCACCATTCTCCTTACTAACGGTGTATAATGGTATGGATGGATTAGGCTGCTCCAGAATCACATACACATCTTCCTCCCATCGGTCTGCAAGCTTGTGCCGTCCGTCAAATGCAAGGATCTTCACCAAGACTCTGTCTCCTTCCTCTAACACAGCTGCCCTGGCTCTCTGATCATATTGAGTCTTCTGCCTCTTCTGTGACTTCTTAGCTGCGGAGGAGGCGATGTCATAGGCTTGAGTGAGTCGTTCCTTAAGGTCCTTGGTATATGCTGCTGTGGTCCTTGACTTGCTTGGCTCCATGTCAAGTCCGAATGCGATATCAACAGGCAAGCGTGGATGGCGACCATACATCAAGAAGAACGGAGCAAATCCAGTCGACTCATGCCTCGTACAGTTGTACGCATGTACTAGAGGTCCAACATGGGCGTTCCAGTTCTTCTTGCTGTCCGGCTGAAGGGTCCCAGAGCATATTACACAAAGTCCTGTTGAAACAGGAACCATAACTCTGACTGCTTTGATCTGTAGCAAGGAACATTAACTCTTGCATTAACTTGTGGTGAAGTTAGCCCCTTGGTCCGAGTGAATGCGTTGAGGAATCCCGTAATGAATCACAAAATTGTTGAAAAACACTTCTTGCTGTTGTTTTTGCCGTCATGTTCCTGGTAGGATATGCCTGGGCATAGCGTGTGAAGTGGTCCGTGATTACAGAGCACATGTTCCTGTCCTCCTTTAGATGGTTCAAGAGTGAGGAAGTCCATACAGACAAGCTCCAGTGGCTGTGAGGTCTGAATGCTGACAAGTGGTGCTCTTCCTCCTGTTGGTGTTTTCCTCCTAAGACACTGAACACAATGTTGAACATGCTCTTCAACATCTTTGGTCATTCCTGGCCAGTAAAACCTTTCCTTGATCAGTGATAGGGTCCTATCTCTCCCTGGGTGGCCGATGTTATCGTGTAGACTCCTGAGAGCGGCTGGGCGGCATCTTGTTGGCAGCACAAGTTGCTCCTGTGTTTCATCTGCTGTCTTGACTACACGATGCAGGACTCCTCGTTTCAACTCCAGTTGATGGAAGTGCTTGAGCAGCTTGGTCACACCTGGACGTCCAATAAACTTGGTCCTGTCTGGCTTGATCCTATTCCGTAGATGGTCAATGATGATACCAAGTTCTTGATCCTTTGCCTGAGCTCGTCTCCAGTCTCTAGCATTGAAATCACATCTCTCATCAGTGATGTCTTCCTCTCCTGTGATTTCCGATGCAGACATACTGAGGCTCTCAAATAAGCTTGGAACTTGGATGGCATCACAGATAGCCTTAAATGATTCCAGGTTGACCTTCTCCGATTCTTCCTTCTCTGGCAGCCTTGACAGGATGTCCGCGTCTGTGTTAGCTTTGCCTGATCTGTAGTGGATGGTGAAATTATAATCCGATAAGGAGGCTAACCAGCGGTGTCCTGTGGCGTCCAACTTGGCTGTGGTAAGTACATATGTCAATGGATTATTGTCTGTCATCACTGTGAAGCTGTGTCCGTAGAGGTAATCATGGAATTTCTCCGTTATCGCCCACTTTAAACACAGAAACTCCAACTTGTGAGCAGAATAGTTCCGTTCTGATGGTCGTAATCCTCTACTGGCATATGCGATGACACGTGGATGTCCGTCTTGGTGCTGATACAGAACTGCTCCTAAGCCGTGTCCACTTGCATCTGTGTGCAGTTCAAAGGGTCTTGAGTGATCAGCATATCCGAGAATGGGAGGGTTAGTAAGTCGTGTCTTGAGTTCCTGGAATGATCTCTCTTGTTCTGTCTCCCAATTGCCATTCCTTCGTGCTTGGGGAACGCTTCTTGATTTCTTATCCTTGGGCATGAGCTGAGATAGAGGCCTGGCAATCTTCGAGAAATCCTTAACAAACTTGCGGTAATAACCGGCAAATCCCAGGAATCGCCTTACTTCTTCTGGATTAGATGGAGGTGGCCAGTTAGCAATCTTCTCAATTTTGTCCGGATCTGCTTCTATGCCGTTTTCTGATACAATGTAGCCGACATACTTGACTCGACGTTGGAAAAACTTGCATTTCTTGGGTGCCAATTTCAATCCACAATCCATCAGTGTTTGGAGAACAAGTTGCAAACGCTTGACATGCTCCTCGTGGGTCTTAGAGAAAATGATCACGTTGTCAAGGTATATTAGACAGATGTTGAGATCGAGTCCTTCCAGGCACTGTTCCATTAGTCGTTGATATGTGGCTGGTGCGTTGGATAGTCCAAAAGGCATTCTGTTGAATTCATAGAATCCAAGAGGTCCTACAGTGAAGGCAGTCCGTTCTTTGTGGCTTTCCTCAATTTCGACCTGATGGTATCCGGACTTCATATCCAACACAGAAAAGTAGCGATTTCCTCAAGACATTCTAGCAGATCTTCTATCCTTTGAATGGCATATGCGTCCTTAATAGTCCTCTGATTCAAGTCGCGAAAATCAATGCATACGCGTAGTTTTCCGTCTTTCTTTCGTGCCAGTACAATGTTGGATGCCCAGGGACTGTGGGAGTTCCGAATAACTCCAGCTGACAAGAGTTGATGAAGATGAGATCTAACTTCTTCAAACATGCCTGGAGGAATATGTCTGTAGCGCTGCTTGAAGGGTTGCTCATCATTTAGTTCAATCCTGTGCCTGACAGCTGTGGAATGTCCTAAGTCCTCATCATGCTTGGAAAATATGTCCTTGAACTTCATTATGACATCAAGTCCCTGCTCCCTTTGTTCTGGCGTTAAGTCCTTCTCCTCGATCTCAATCCGGTCCAACAGTGACTGATTATCCATGGGTCTACCAGTGGGTGGGTCCTGTAGAGTGACTGGCTGAAGCTCACATAAGATGGCTCTCGGTGCAACAACAATGTTCCTCGTAGTGATGTTGAACACATGAACGTCAATGGAGTTGGGGTTGTCTCTGTCATAGGTGATGATAGTGGGATCTATATCAACCTCTGATGGGATAGTAGCTTGTGAAGTAGGATGGAGGAGTGCAGTATACCTTGGAGCTCTAAGTCCCTTGCTGAGCTGGCCCCTTGATGGTGACTTTACTGTTTGAAGGGATGATGATATTCTTGTCTTCGGCACTCTTGACAAGTCCTAGTCTGTTTTTATTCCGTTCAAGTTCCTTGGCCTCAATGACAATGGTTCTGAAGGTTAAGTACCATGGCCTGTGTAGAGGAGCTTTCTGTAGATACTTGATTCCATGGTTCTGTTTGCATTTATCCAAGAGGCAATTCAAGATGTTGGTACCTAGTAGAACTGGAACGCGACCACTATACCTTGTAATGGGGACGACTAGGAATAGAGATGAGATGGTATCATTGTCGTTTCCTCCACCGACTAAAGAGAGTTCAGCTCTCACGAATCCCTTATATGGTAGTGCTTCACCTCCTGCACACTCAATATCCAGAATGTCTCCTAGTGGTTCCAGAGGAAGATGCTTGAGATTATCCTGATAATATCCTTCCGATATAATTGATACGGTGGCTCCAGTATCCAGAAGAGCTTGCACTGGTTTTCCATCAATGAGAACCTCTGCTTCGTTGGCATGTCCTACAAGTCCTTCTGGTATCCTGTTGGGGCCTTGTAAAGAGCCTAGTGGTAACCCCTTCCCATAGGCCCTTGCCAGTTTAACGGGCGTCGCAGGTGATCCACTCGTACACGACATCCTATTGCTATGTGTCCAGTGTAGCCACATCTGTAACACACAACATCATTCTGTCTTCTTTGAGGCGGAGTGGGGTAACTTGCCAGCTGCTCCTGTTCATATCCGTAGCCCTGTGGTCCTGAGTGAGTGAAGGTACCTTGTGACTCTTGAGGCAATGGTGTTTGAACTTGAGGTCCCTGAACCTGTGTCTGAGCTTGGGCATCCTGTGGTCCTTGTGGCACTTGATACGGATAAGCCCCTGAAGAACTGTATTTATGTGGCAGTCCATACCCATGAGGAGGCAGTTGTGGCTGGTTACATCCATAATCTTTTCCTCTTCCTCGACCTCTATGCTTGTGTCTTGGTCCATATCCCTGTGTCTGAGGAAGGAAACTAGCTTGATGCTGGAACACATGCGCTGGCTGTTGTTGCCTTTCCTTGATCTCAGTGACCTCAGTGCGTAGTTGGTGTATGGCTGTAGTGAGCGTGTCCAGGTCAGACTTGGTGATGGTCTCGGATGGAGTAGCCATCTTTGCTGAAGCCGACTGTTTCCGCGATGATGGTGCTGGTTCTCTTCCCTGCCTCAAGTCATACTCAATCTCCCTAAGTGCGATCCGTAGCTCGTCAAAGGAAGAAACAGTATCAAACTTGTGGCCTGATACAGACTTGAGCGATCTCCGTAGTCCACTCCACAACATGTTCCTCAACATTTCGTCCTGTTCCAGTGGTGGAATATCATGATGCTCCGTGACCTTTGACAGCAAGTGCTCCAAGCGGCATCCCCATAATGCAACATCCTCTTCATCTCTCTGAGCGGCACTATAAAACTGAGCCATGAGGGCTTCCTTTCTCTGCACAGTCCCATAAATGCTCTGTAACGTCCTCAGTAGGTCTTGGATAGTTGCCTTTGGTCCTAGGCGCATGGCAACACGAGCGGCCTCCCCCCTTCAAAGAATGTCTGATGGCTTGTTCCAGTACAGCGGCACTGTAGACAGACGACTGTTGAAGGCAATCCACTTCATAAGTCCATAGATCAAAGGTTGCATCCTTTCCGTGTAAGTCACCACTGAACGTAGGTAGCTTGGGATATGGAGGATTGGCTGAGGCTGTGGCTGAGGCTGTGACATGTGACTTGGCTGTAACTTGTGACTCATCGCCTAGTGGCTCAGGAGGAGCAGACAGTTTGCTTGGTTGGAGTGGTCCCTCTTGCTTTGCCATGTCCTGAATCCACATCTTTAAGTCTTCCCAGTTTTTCTGCCTTGGGTTGTAATCCCAACTTGTGGAATAACTCAACAATACCACTAAGTTCTTCCTGCTTAAACTCCATGGTTTAAGAGAACAAAGAGATACAAAATATAACGATGCGATGAGTTTAAAAGTGAATTGATTTAACAAGGGATACTTAAGGTGAGTGGGGACAACCTTCAGTCGCTCTACACTTTCCTGACAATGTTCGCTGATTGTCTGGTTTATACCACTTCAATCAAAACGTGCATTTCAGGGAGAAGGGTAGAGCAACTTTGGCGTGTGTAATAAGATAATATAGTTACATGATTTGTGGAATGATATTGCAATCAGTAGAAGGAATGGCGCAGCGCTAGGGAAGTATGCCTTCCATATGTAAACAATTGATGAAAGAATAAACACCCAAAAATTTAAGGTGAAATGGAGAATTGGGAATGTAAATTCAACTTACACTATAACACAGAAGTAAAACAATGATAATGTAGACGGGCAATACAAGGAGCTAAGGGTAAAGGGATGGGAAATGAGACTAAGAAATGGTGCAGGGTGCAAAGTCTAAGTACAGTCTGTCCTCAAATAGTCAGTAAATTAACACAAGTTTAACTAAAGCTTTATTTATACCTACCCGATAGTAAATTACGCTATCATTTTATTTTGTTAGCAAAAGAGGAAGGATATAGAGTATGATATTAACCAAACAAACACACTGACACACAAACTGTAAGTTACATTATGAACTAAAGGGAATGTACACCTACCACTAATGAAATGAATTTGAAATGTAAATGCAGTAACGAACACTAATGAACATTACACTACGTAAAACAAAGAGCAAAAAAACCCAACTAACTGCACTAAACACAAATAAACTAAGATAAACCCAAAACTATACCTATGAAAAAAAAAAAACTGAAATGCTACATGGTATTACATTGCACTATGCTAATCAAAATCTAAACCTTAACTAAACCTAACTAAACTAAACTAAACTAATCTAAATTGAAACAACTAAGTTAACTACAAATATAAACACACAAAATAGTTACATGATAAATACTAAGTGTTGGTACCAACGATGAAGATAATACACTAAATATATAAGCCGGCAGTAATTACGTAACTTGAGTTACATAACTGTAAATTACATGAGAATATTAAGTAAAAGATGAAAAGTTAAATTACACAATGAATTAACACAAACAATGAATATATATTACATGAAAATTACGCCAGGTATATAATACACAAAGGGCTATAACTCACGTGAAGTGTCCATGATAATCCTCAATCTAAATACATGTACATGAAAACACAAGTCACTATACACATAAAGGTCACAAAAGAGTCACAGGCTCTCCAAGAAGGTCAAGGTCACAGTGTCATATCACTGGTCATCATCCAATGATGACGTTAACACAGATCACAATAGTCCAGTTGTCCAAGAGTATCTCTAGGTGCTGCCCAGGTTCATCCATGCCCGAAACAATCCCTCACTGGGGGCTCAAATATAGCAGGGTCAACGTGGCCATAGACTACCAACACTCTGCTGGGGTGTGAGGTTGTTTATTTCGTAGGATGAAACATTGCTGAATGTTAAACGACACCCTGTAACAATAAATATAATAATATTATATACATCTCACACAATTCATACAAGATACATATAATTCCATACACGGGTTAATACATATGGACAATTATCAATAATACTCAAAGCATGAATACCATTATTTACAACACATATGGAATATGGGCATTATGAAATTACAGCATTATGAATAACGTAATGATGATACATGCATACAATGTAATACACAGAAGATAGATTATAATACACCATTACGCATTAGTCGTAATGATAAAGTACATGATTCGTCACCACGCATTACGTGATGGTACTATATACAAATACATGGATATATAAATTATGCATATACACATACCCTGTGGGTGGTACAAGGGTGTACAACAATCGGGCACAGCACCAGACTTATGGATTGGGACTTATCTGCTGCAAATAATATTAGATGATAAATAATATACACTTATAGTTATCACAGTTAAAACATAGCAACTTATATTAAAACACATTCTCTCAACTCACACATTCAGTGAAAGGGATAGTAAAGATAAGAATATATTAGTGATACTTATTTATGTTTATAGCTTTGGCTTGAAAAGCTAGCATAAATACATTTAGCACACTTACATGCTATACAATATAATACCTCTTTAAATGTTAGAAAATAGATATACGTTTATTATATACATACTGCAAGGATTAAATGCATTATTACTTTAATTAAATGAATACTAACCTTAATGTCACACTGTGTCTGTCCAAGCTGTCTTTACATGGCAAAGGGTCAGTGCAGAATGAGTGAAATTGTGCATGGAGTTAATGAGACCAATCAGCTGAGAAGCGTCATGGCTTGGGCAATTAGTGAGACAGGCCAAGCTCTAAAGCTTAAAGCTTAAACTGTCTAGAAATAACATAGCTAAAAGGAGAGAATAATAATATGATTAAAATACTGTAACAGGGATAAATCCAGGGATTGTATATTGTGTACATACATTTATAATTAATCATTTTCATTTTATTCTTATTTCAGGTGATCCGACAGACGACTTCTCTATACAGTATAGATATATTATATGTTGTCAATCCAGTTGCATCTTGTCTTGGCCTTAACTGTTCAGTTCTGTGTTACAGGGCTGGTTCATTGTGTATTTAAGGGTATCTGGGTCGATCTACTTTTATGTCATTGTCTTTACTTGTTTTAACAATAGCCCAGGCTCAGCTTCTCAGTTGATTGGTGTAAGTTCAAATATACTTCTCACCGCCATGTTACTAATCAGTTTTGCACCACACTGTCTCTACATGAGGACTGTTCTAAAGATTGAGTTTTGATCTAAGGATTATTGCACGTGTTGGCTGCCCGGCTGCTGGGTGCTTGAGCACACTCCCGTGTCACCCACAGGAGTGTCTACTCCTACTACTTCTTCCTCTACGGAATAAAGATATAGACCTCACAACCCGTAGCCTGTGGTTATTACAGAGCACCACTATTTCATGGCTGCAACAATGGAGCCCCCAGTGAGGAATATCTGAGCAACGCCAGAGCCAGTAGCCGAAGACAGTATTCAACTGCTTGTGCATGAGAGATGGATCTGATGTTCCATTTCTGAGTTCTGCCTCATCCAGGGTGAGAACATTGATAACGACTATATTCGTGTGTGCGTAACTATGATGACAGTCTTCCTGTGAATTGTGACTTTCTGTGTTCATGCCACTGACATGCTTGAACCTTTTGTGCATTGACAATATTGATACATGACCACTGAAGAGTTCGTGAGCTCCTTCATCAATAAGAATATCAATATGCCATCTGAGTGAAGCGATATAGCCATAAAGGCTTTATGAAGACACTTTGTTGTTATTCCTTGTGTTGATATGTGGTATACCTAACTTGCATTGTGGCATTTCATTGTATTAATACATATATCTGACAGCTTGTCAAAGTATTTGCTTATTTTCTTTAAACATTGGAAGCATTGTTTGAATTTTTCTATCACTTCAATTCATAACAGACTCTGGTATATGTATGGTTTTACCATGACATTAGTATTTCATTAGTACCGGTACTACTACTACAGAATATGTAACTGAGTGTATTTATCTCAGTTAACCCAGTGTTGTTTCTTAAGCTTGGGTAACACTCGGTTTCAGGTACATAGATTGTGATTGATTGATGTGTGGTTGAGTTGACTTTAACTACTTTCTTTAAATATGAACTAAATAGGCATAAACACTTCAAGTCTTACCACACAAAATTAAGTGTAATTGGTAGATTTTACATGTCACTGCACTAACACAGCATGATACTAACAATATCTCCTTTGTAGTATACATGTCATAGTTCATTGGGCATTTGTAGTTTGGGCTTTTCTTAAATGATGTGTTGATAGATTGTCTTTGCTGTTTATTCATTTGGTACTGAACAGGTTATTCGTTTGCCCGCGCTGTGCTTGAATCTGCTGCTTCGCGTCGTACTCTACGGTTCTGCTTCCCGCTCATCCGTGTCGAACTTAACGTTTACCGTTTTCCTTCTTTGTATCACTGCAAGTCTACACTTCGCTTCTGATACTCATATTATTTATTAAGTACTATAAGCTCTTCACCACAGGTACACATTACCTTTCATATAGTACTTACCTACGTATTTACCTTTTACTTCTCCACTACATCGTACATGTAGTGTGTTATTCATCTTTCTTGCTACTACGCATTGGTATGCCATATACCTTGTACTTCAAACTCAACAGTTGTTTCTCGTAAGAGTGTTTGCATTTCACGTTCAGTGAATACAGCGCATTCATTCAGAATGGAGTTCAACAAGGAGGAACTCGATAACATGGTGGAGGCCTTTCGAAGGCAGGATTCAAACCTAAATCTGACTCACCTGAGGATTTCAAGTATTGGATTCAAGGATTAGCACAGCGGGACATAGCACCTGTCATTAAGAAGGAACCCGAGGGAGTAAACCCAGAATCTGAAACCAAAGCGTCTGCAGTGACCTATCATAACTTCCCTAAACTACCTTTCTTCAGTGGAGAGCCTGGTAAGGACGCAGAGTATGACTTGTGGCACTATGAAGTGGATTGCTTATTGGACACACAGACCTATTCCAAGGGTACAATCCTACAAGCCATCAGAAGATCCTTTAAAGGAGAAGCAGCTCTAGCTGTCATGAAACTGGGACCTAAGGCCACCACATCAGACATATTATCGAAGCTTAAGAGTGCTTTTGGGACACTTAGAAGGAGTTCTGTACTTATGTCCAAGTTTTTACAGTACTTGTCAAGGAGAAAACGAGGATGTCTCAGCATGGAGTTGTCGCTTGGAAGGTTTACTCTATCAGTTAGCAGAGCAAAAGTCAATACCACCAGTAGAACAGGATGAAATGTTGAGGACAAGATTATGGGATGGACTTAATCCGGCTCTTAAAAGTTTGGCTGGATACAAGTATGAGTCAATCAAAACTTTGATGATCTTCGTTTATGCCTCAGGGAAATGGAGTTTGATCTACAACAGAAACACAGCTGACGCACCCAAGGTAAAGGTCAAACAAGCTACAGCTCATACAGCTAAAGCCTCAGTCACAGACTCATCTAGTCAGGACCTTTCTGAGATAAAGTCTATGTTCAAGGAGATGTACTCGGAGTTTGCTGATATGAAGGAACAACAGAAGCACATGACTGCTCAGATACAGCAGCTACAGCCTTCCTCATTTGTCCATCATAACCAACAGGCACCTGCATCTACATCCTTCAGAGAAAGATATGATAGAAACAGAGGCAGAGGTCAATATAAACATGGAAATGAAGGTTGGTCAGATACCGGTCCAAGTAGAGAGTATCATCTGCTCCTCCTATGGTACCACAACAGGTTACTTCCCATTCACCATCTACAGTACACACAGACCAGTCTTCTGCTCAGTCTCAGGAACCAGTCTGTTGGAGATGTGGAGTACCCTGAATCACCTTGCTTATGGCTGTCGAGTTAGGTTGGATCATCGCCGCAAACCTTTAAACTGGAACAGGCCTATGGGCAAGGGGACTATCAGGCCTAGGATCACAACCCCAGGAAAGCGGTCAATGGACAGATTAGTTGGACATTCAAATGAAGTTGAAATACAGGTTGAAAATATTTCTGTGAGAGCGTTATTGGATACCGGAGCAACTGTGTCCTTTGTATCGGAATCATTCTATAAAAGCCATCTCAGTCATATACCTATACAAGCCTTAGACTGCATGTTGGATATTGAACACGCCGGAGGATCGTCATTGCCATATAAAGGATTCGTGGAAGTTAACATCAAATCTATTGGTTGTGGCATAGACAAAGATACAGAAACATCATGTTTACTCTTAGTTGTCCCGGATACTAGATACAACTGTAGGGTACCTGTCTTATTGGGAACTAATGTCCTTTTATATCTGTTGGAAGAATGCAAGAGCTTTAATGGAACAAGATTTCTTCAAAAGGGTGACTTGTATACACCATGGTATTTGACATTTAGAAATTTGGTCATCCAGGACAGGGAGTTGACTAAGAATGGAGGAAAGTTAGGACTTGTCAAATGTGCAGAATACAAAAGTATTTCCATACCGGCTAACCACACAGTCAGCATCAAAGGACAGTTGAGTCATGGGATTCCATACCGTCAAAGTATGTGCCCTCCTACAGGCTACCGTAGCTTCATCTGTATCAACTGATCTGGATATTGCACCAACGCTTGTAACTTATGATTACCATCATCCAGAGGAAATAGAGATACTTGTGTCAAATATCACTACACAGACAGCTGTTATACACCCCAAAGCTGTCATCTGTGAACTGCAGCCTGTTACTATAGAAAGGTTATCACCTGGACAACCTGTGGACTCTGACAATTTACTGGGAGCAAGTGGAAGTTGAGCAGGATGGATTAACAAGAGAGAGGAGATAGCACAGGGACTTGAACTTATCATGAAGTTTAAAGATATTTTCTCAAAACGGGATGATGATTTAGGACATTCAACTATGGTTGAACACAGGATAGAATTACAAAATGACATTCCATTTAAACAGAGACACCGTCGAATTCCGCCCGGCATGTACAGTGAAGTAAAGAGTCATCTTCAAGATCTTCTGGCTGCT
The DNA here is from genome assembly GCF_003918875.1 of Haliotis rubra. NCBI lineage: Eukaryota > Metazoa > Mollusca > Gastropoda > Lepetellida > Haliotidae > Haliotis > Haliotis rubra. Next base: position 2,712 of record NW_025766805.1, on the reverse strand, counting down.
GGCGTGATCGAGACCTTCACATAGTCCGTGGGCCTCTAATGTTGTTTTGGGCTAAGCGCAAGGATGGACGATTGAGACTATGTATAGATTTTCGCGCGCTGAACCGTCGCACCATTAATGGAACAGTTACGCCCTTCCATATGAATTGAAGAACTTCTTGATTGTCTGGGAGGGATGAAGCCCTTCTCTGTTCTTACGACATGAAAAGCGGATATCATCAGGTTGAGATGGCGAAGAACATAAAGAGAACAGCTTTACAGTAGGCCCCTTAGGGTTTTATAGATATAACAGAGATACCTTTTGGATTATCTAACGCTCCAGCCACATACCAAAGACTCATGGAAAAATGCTTGGAGGACTTCACTTGAAGATTTGCTTGATATATTTTGGACGATCTTATAATCTTTTCTAAGAACTATCAGGAGCATGTAGAACTGCTTGAACTTGTCTTCAGACGTCTTCAGGAATGTGGACTTAAGCTTGCCCTGAAAAAATGCAAATTTTTCAAGACGAAGGTACGTTACGTCGGATATATCGTATCAGAGGATGGTATAGAAAGCTGGCCAGACAAGGTTGAAAAAGATCAGACAGTGGCCTACACCCACCACTCCAGAGGAAATAAGACGCTTTCTTGGATTTGCTGGTTATTATCGGAAATTCGTCAAAGATTTCTCCAAGATTGCCAGACCACTATCAGACCTTCTGCCCAAGACATCTTCAAAGAAGCACAGGACTACCAAATCAAGAATATTCCACAGGAATGGTATTGGGGATCAGCACAAGAAAGCTTTCAACCAGTTGAAGACGATGTCTTTCTACCCCACCAGTATTGGGATATGCTGATTTCTCCAAACTGTTTACGAACTGCATACGGACGCAAGTACACAAGGCCTTGGAGCTGTTTTTGTATCAAGAAGACGGAGAAAACAACGGGTGATAGCGTATGCCAGTAGAGGGTTAGTAGATCAGAAAGGAATTATTCAGCACACAAGTTGGAATTCTTATGGCTTGAAATGGGCCATCTCTGAAAATTTCATGATTATCTCTATGGAAACAGTTTCGTCGTACTCTGAATAATAATGAATCCACTCACCTACGTTTTATGACAACAGCTCACCTTGATGCAACAGGACACAGATGGTTGGCAGCCTTGTCAAATTATAACTTCACTATCACCTACAGACCAGGAAAAGGTAACTCAGATGCAGATGCATTTATCTAGATTACCTAAGAGTGACAACACTGACACAGAAGAACTAACTACGGATCTAGTGAGTGCAATCTGTAACAAGGTTCAGGTCTCTCCAACTTGGTTGAAACAATGTGCTTGGATGCTGATGCAATAGGTGATGATGACTCAGAAGGGTATGTTGATGACAAGTGTCACAACAATGCCAAGGAATGGAGCAGCGCTCAACATAGAGACAGCTATAGCTACAATTATGAGATAGTCTCGAAGCTGGACAGAAACCCGACAGGACTCAATACATTGGAAACAAAGGAAATGACTAAACTGCTAAGAACTACCATCATCTTAGAATCAAGCATGGAGTTTTGTACAGAATTACCTATCAAGAGGACACTGAGCAAGAACAACTGGTCTTACCTTCCAGATGATAGATCAGCAGCCCTTCGTAGCTTGCATGACAACGTTGGACTACCCTGGGAGAGACAGGACACTTTCCCTACTGAAGGAGCGATTTGATTTTTTCTGGCCAGGCATGGCACATGATGTTGACATGCATTTAAAGACCTGTGAACGGTGTATCAAGAGGAAAGCGACTACTGACAGAGCCCCATTAGTAAACATCAGAGACAACCCGACCACTAAGAGTTGGTATGCATGGATTTTCTCACCTAGAATCATCAAAGGGAGGACAACTAGTATGTACTGCCGTAATCACAGATCACTTTACTAGATACGCTTAAGCTTATCCTTACAGAAGATCCTCCGCTAAAACTACAGCAGATCTATTCTTTAACAACTTTGTCAGTCACTACGGCTTGCCGAAGAGGGGATCCATTCAGACAAAGGTGCTAGCTTTGTTGGAATCTGATGACTGAGCTCTGCAAGTTACCAGAATTGACAAGTCCTCTACTACACCCTATCACCCAATAGGTAATGGCATGTGCGAAAATTTAACAGAACTCTATTAAATATGCTGGGAACACTGGATCAGAATCTAAGAAAAGATTGGAAGGCACAGGTAGCGCCCTTGGTGCGTACCTACAACTGTACAAGGCATGAGTCCACGAAGCACTCTCCATACTTTCTTATGTTCGGACGGCTTTTAAGACTTCCATTGATTTGGCCTTTGAAGTAGTTGACATAGAACCAGGAAAACCAAGATCTATGCTCAAGTATACAGAGTCGTTAAAGAAGGGAACTTCAACAGGCATACGGAAGAACTGGCCACAGAAAGGCGAGGACATCTCAAAAAAGCAGAAAGTAAGGAGTTATGACCAGCAGACCAGAGCTGCTATTTTGGACATAGGCGACAGAGTACTTGTCAAGATTGCTTAGCGCTTTTGAAGGACGCCATAAAATTGCTGACAGATGGGAAAGATGATGTCTATGTTGTGATCGATCAGCCAAATACATCTGTGCCCATTTGCTTAGTTGGCAAAGGAAAATGGTGAAGGAAGAAGAAGAAGACCCTTCATGGGAATCTCTTGCTTCCAATAGGATCTTTACAGGGACAGGATATTTCA
>NW_025766804.1:0-17955 GCF_003918875.1 Haliotis rubra | reverse complement strand
TTTTTCATGCATTGCTTAAACCTGGATTGGTGGCGTCTACATATGTTGTTAAAATAGTTGCAGTTTTCTTAATAATCATCGGAAAATTGAAAGGAAATTATATGTATGTAGCTGAGATGATTTCCCAGCTGGTAGATAAGCAATTGAAAGCAATTCCACTTCGAAACTAAATGTATGAAAATTATTCTTGCAAGAGTTAATTAACATGAAAGTCTATGTGAATTTCACTATTGATGACTCACTTATGGCCAACTACTGTAGATCCACAACCTAAAGAGCTAATCGCACAGCTGTATGATTTTATGTTCACTCAGTGGGTGAAATTGACCTTTTACTTTTAGGCACAGTTCAAAAGGCAAAACCCCAAACATTTTCATTCTGACTTCTTGATATTCAGGGTATCAGACTGACTTTTTGCACTAGATATATTGTTTTCTTATTTTAAATAAATATCTACCAACTAATAGATAAATAAAACCCCCAAAACAGTCAATAACCATTACCACTTCCTCAGGAACTAAATCTGTAAGACTTGAATTCAGTAAAATTACTGAGAGACAATGTAGAGATAGCATGTAACACACATAACGGTTTTATCACCCACACTGCATACTCTTTGACCATGGCAATACTCATTGACACATTTGCTCAAATAATGAGCTGGATATGTTGAGAAGATCATAGAAGTTTATAGGTTTCATAATGGCACCTCCACTGTTGCTCTTGCTGTTTCTGGGATAGCCGAACTACATTTTTATATCAGCTACATTTCCTAAAATTGTCTGCATGAAATATGCATTTACTTCTGGACTTCCACATGTTTCCAGTTTACTTTATTTATATCAAGAGTTCCTAACTTTCAAACATATAGCTTTTGCAGGTACTTCCTAGTTTTGGAACCCTGCTTGCCTTTGTTTATGTACAGTGTATCCTCCTCCACTGTCTATATCAGAGTGAAATATCAAAAGTGTATAGTGATGAAATGTATATGTTGCACCATTTTCATGCTAATAATAATAATTATCTCCATATGAGTACAAAGATTGCTTAGCCTACCACCTTATTACCATAGTAAAGGCTGTCTGGGTCAAACCTTGTTTGTTTTAGTAACCATGATACATTTTGTGGCTGATTATGACAAGAATTTCTAATCACCAGAAAAAACACATTTACTGATGCTGAGAGATCCTAAAAGATAAAAAACTTTCTTTCATTTGGCCCAGGACTATAACCTTGTCTGTCTCCACATGCCACTGCCACTCAGCCAGCATAATTACATAGGATAAATACATCCTCCCACTCACACAGGTTACTCTCAACTGACAACCATAAATGTTGGTTACGTTGTATTTTTCTGCACTTGGTCCAAACTTGATATAGTTTCCAAATGCTAGAGATTTTCCACTTCACTGGTGCACTTGAATCATATTGAACTCAATATTGTGCATGGATACAGTTAGAATTCCCTTTTGAGCTTTCATAATTCCATTGCAGCTACTCTTATCTTTGTATGTTTAATGCAGGGACATTTCCTCATTTCAAAGTCTAAATCCTGTACATTGTGTAACATAGGAAAGAGGAGTAAATACCAGTGGACAGGATAAGATTAACTGAAAAATCAAGGATGGATCTCACTGCTAAAACACATTGAGACATGTTCTAATTTATTGGTTGGTCAATAGACCCAACTGTTTCTATGCAGGATATGTTATTAGTCTTTTATGGTTTTTTAAGTTCACTTTAGCAGTCAAATTGCATAAAAGGGTAATTTTGTTCAAAGCGGGGTTTCTTAAAACAAACCATTTCTTTTTAAAAATGGAGGTGAAGTTTAACATTTCTTTCAGTACAAACAGTAAGAATTTCACAAGCCTCTTCCTGTTGTAAGTTACCTTTACAAAGCCATAATAACAGTTTCAGAAATGCCTCTTTGATGCATCTATTCAGGTAGTGTGCTGTTCATCATTGGTCCATCATCGTACAATAGTTTGCATTGTCGACTAATACCAACATCTCTGAGCAGCACTGGGCAGACAGTATTGATATAAATCATAGAATCGATGATTATTATTATGAATAGTAAATTAAAATAAAACCTGAAAGAAATCAACATTTTGTATTACTGGTGAGTTTTTACCTTTATGCATGGATGACTAACAAAATCCTGAACATGACTTAGAAGCAACCCATGAATAAAGACATAACTTTGTATATTGTGTGAGTAAATTGAAACTATGATATTATGGGTATTCTTAAATTCCAATCAAATTGACTTGATGGCACAAGTTTTTTCCTTTGGTCACCCTTCATCTCAAGATCAAAGCTGACATAGACTGTAAAAAAGTCAGGAAAGATCTAGCCTGTCTCCATAGTTCCTGAACTGCATTATTTTTGTATTCCGTCTATGCCTTCTGCAATGATAAAGACCTAATTTAAGCAAGTCTAGATTTACTTAGTTTCCAGGAATCTCCCATCTCACTGAGCCCTTTTCAGTTTAAAAGGATTTGTTTGATTCTATCAAAATTATATATATTCAGAGACTAATTGCTAGTCTTGGATGGTCCTGTTAGACATGGAAATCCTATCCAATCCAGTTTATGCCTGGTAAGTTAATTTTATTTTACAATGGTTTCTGAATATGAAACATTGTAAATTCATAATTTATGTATGTTGTTAGGGTGATAACTAAATCATGTAGAATTTTAAATACTTTATCAGTTCAGAAGAAAAAATATTATTTCTTAAGCTCAGTTTTGAATTTAAGTTCATAATCATTTTGAGAATAATATTGTTAACATTTTAATGTTACATAATACAGACAACTATGAACAGGACCAAGACACGTTGAGCTTGGCAGAGGAGAAATGTGACCTTCAAATTGCAGAATCCGAGGGGGAGTCTCAGGCATTCCAAAGGGAGGAAGGGGTAGGTTATGTGATCCAGAGATCAATACCTTCATGTTAGTAGATTTAAGTTGTGAATACCAATTTTACAGCTTTGTTAAATTTATTTCTACCTTAACTAGGGATGTCGCGATACATAAGTTTCATGAATCGATACATATCACGATACTCATGACATGATTCGATATGTATCATGATACCTATTTTCGCTGCATTATTGTGTAAAATTAGTTACATTTTGAACATTAAATATTTTATATTTTTATAAGAGTCCTTGAAAAGATCAACATTTTCTATTCTCAGAGATTAAAAAGTTCTAATTTCCCATCTTTGTGTATGAAAAATAATCATTTATAACTCTCATAACATAAAAAAACATGATACAATTGCAAAATGTGAACGATACATATTAAAACATGTTTAAATCAATACTTTCAAAACAAATAATGATAGAGTTTTGAATGCATCAATGATTGTATCGTCTTAGAAAAAGTATCGATGTATCGTGGCATTCCTAACCTAAACATTGTTCTGGCCTACCTTTAGAATTCAGCACCACAAACTTGCAATACCCGATGAAGTAATGCCTCATGAATCTTTGCAATTTGTTTAATCCTTCTCAATATTAGTACAGTTATCTTGAATGGTAGTGTGCCGATCAGTACCGAGTGCAGCAATACATGTTTTAGGTATTATCTCAATACAGGATCTTTTACTATTTATAAAAGTATCAAGAAATTCAAAATGGCCAATAAGAGATTAATTGTTAGACATGGAATAGCCTTATATACAGATAGTCTGTCTTTGATGACATATATGAAAAATTTAAAGAAAAACTGTATATACTCTCATAACAAGCAGTTCCAGACAAGTATTGTGGTTCTGATCATGGAAAACTTTACAGAAAATGTAGAAATTTTGAAAATTGGCAGAATTTGCTCTTTTCACATATCAATAGGGTAATTTTCAACATTTTTAAGCTTTTCTATTGACTTTTGCACTTGATTGATGTCCAAACATTTGCAATTCAAAATTTATCCCTGCAATAATCATGTCTTTTTATAATAGAGATATCATTTTCACTTTTAGGTTACTATGTATTCATATCTTACCACAGTTTCATAGAGAGCTGATGCGTGTCGTGTTTCGTAGTGCACACAATTCAGAAAAAGATTGGCATTTTCAATACAGAGTATACAAATTAACATATTCCCTACATTTTGTTGTTTGTCTGTTGTCAACAATTCAATCTTCCATCGGATAATCAGGTGTATTAAAGTTCTGACACCATTATGTTCATATCACTTGGGCCGGTTAGGGGTGGGGATGGGTGGGTTCTCAATTAAATTTGTTTTACATAATTGTATCAGGTGTTTAAATGGGTTGTTATCAAATGATTCATGTAATTGTTGATACATTTGCATTAATGTTTTGGTGTCCTTCATACACAGGAAATTCAGCAAATGAGAACTGAAGACACCTCTATTCCATGTCAGCAGATACATTTTCTTTGTTTATCTTTTCAGGATTCAGATGTAGTATCTGTGAGAAAGTACTGAAATGTAAAGGTGGATATACTGTTCATCAGCAGATGACTTGAAGTCAAAAGGTACCACCAGTTTTTAGTAGTGTCTTTCTAGATATCAAGATAAGTGAACACCAATAACATATCATATCATTATACAAGGTCAAGAATGTGTTTATCTCGACCGCTTTATAATATCCCTGGCAGGTCATTAGTAAATCAATCAAGCTAAATTCCATTGTATGCAACTAGGATGTGTTGTCTAAAGGTCTGTGTTGATGATGAATAGGATGTATCTTGTTGACCATCGGGCAACTTCTATATATATATATATATGTATTAATATTCAGCAGAATGTTGGGTAACACATCATATCTGTTATAATCACAGCCCATTGGGCAACACATCCCATCTATTATTTTTACGTACCTTTGGGCAACACATCCAATCTGTTATTTTTACAGACCATTGGGCAACACATATATATTCACATCAGACCTTATCAGAGGACCTTTGGGCAACATCATATCTGTTATCAGCAGACCTTTGGGCAACACATCATATATTTTCAATAGACCTGTGGGCAACACATCTTTATCATATAATCAGTAGACCTTAGGGCAACACATCTTATATATCAACAGTAGACCTGTGTGCAACACATCATATATATCACCAGTAGACCTTAGGGCAACACATCCTATATATCACCAGTAGACCTTAAGTCAACACATCATATATATCACCAGTAGACCTTAGGGCAACACATCTTATATATCACCAGTAGACCTTAGGGCAACACATCATATATATCACCAGTAGACCTTAGGGCAACACATCTTATATATCACCAGTAGACCTTAGGGCAACACATCATATATATCACCAGTAGACCTTAGGGCAACACATCTTATATATCACCAGTAGACCTTAGGGCAACACATCATATATATCACCAGTAGACCTTAGGGCAACACATCATTATATATCACCAGTAGACCTTAGGGCAACACATCTTATATATCACCAGTAGACCTTAGGGCAACACATCATATATATCACCAGTAGACCTTAGGGCAACACATCATATATATCACCAGTAGACCTTAGGGCAACACATCTTATATATCACCAGTAGACCTTAGGGCAACACATCTTATATATCACCAGTAGACCTTAGGGCAACACATCATATATATCACCAGTAGACCTTAGGGCAACACATCATATATATCACCAGTAGACCTTAGGGCAACACATCTTATATATCACCAGTAGACCTTAGGGCAACACATCTTATATATCACCAGTAGACCTTAGGGCAACACATCTTATATATCACCAGTAGACCTTAGGGCAACACATCTTATATATCACCAGTAGACCTTAGGGCAACACATCTTATATATCACCAGTAGACCTTAGGGCAACACATCTTATATATCACCAGTAGACCTTAGGGCAACACATCTTATATATCACCAGTAGACCTTAGGGCAACACATCTTATATATCACCAGTAGACCTTAGGGCAACACATCTTATATATCACCAGTAGACCTTAGGGCAACACATCTTATATATCACCAGTAGACCTTAGGGCAACACATCTTATATATCACCAGTAGACCTTAGGGCAACACATCATATATATTACCAGTAGACCTTAGGGCAACACATCTTATATATCACCAGTAGACCTTAGGGCAACACATCTTATATATCACCAGTAGACCTGAGGGCAACACATCATATTTATTACCAGTAGACCATAGGGCAATGCATCTTATATATCACCCATAGACCTGAGGGCAACACATCATACATATTACCAGTAGACCGTAGGGCAAAACATCTTATATATCACCAGTAGACCTTAGGGCAATGCATCTTATATATCACCAGGAGACCTTAGGGCAACGCATCTTATATATCACCAGTAGACCTTAGGGCAACACATCTTATATATCACCAGTAGACCTTAGGGCAACACATCGTATATATCAACAGTAGACCTGTGTGCAACACATCATATATATCACCAGTAGACTTTTGGTCAACACATCTTATATATCACCAGTAGACCTGTAGGCAACACATCTTATATATCACCAGTAGACCTTAGGGCAACACATCCTATATATCACCAGTAGACCTTAGGGCAACACATCTTATATATTACCAGTAGACCTTAGGGCAACACATCATATATATCACCAGTAGACCTTAGGGCAACACATCTTATATATCACCAGTAGACCTTAGGGCAACACATCTTATATATCACCAGTAGACCTTAGGGCAACGCATCTTATATATCACCAGTAGACCTTAGGGCAACACATCTTATATATCACCAGTAGACCTTAGGGCAACACATCTTATATATCACCAGTAGACCTTAGGGCAACACATCTTATTTATCACCAGTAGACCTTAGGGCAACACATCTTATATATCACCAGTAGACCTTAGGGCAACACATCTTATATATCACCAGTAGACCTTAGGGCAACACATCATACATCATCAGTAGACCTTAGGGCAACACATCTTATATATCACCAGTAGACCTTAGGGCAACACATCTTATATATCACCAGTAGACCTTAGGGCAACACATCTTATATATCACCAGTAGACCTTAGGGCAACACATCTTATATATCACCAGTAGACCTTAGGGCAACACATCTTATATATCACCAGTAGACCTTAGGGCAACACATCTTATATATCACCAGTAGACCTTAGGGCAACACATCTTATATATCACCAGTAGACCTTAGGGCAACACATCTTATATATCACCAGTAGACCTTAGGGCAACACATCATCTTATATATCACCAGTAGACCTTAGGGCAACACATCTTATATATCACCAGTAGACCTTAGGGCAACACATCATATATATCACCAGTAGACCTTAGGGCAACACATCTTATATATCACCAGTAGACCTTAGGGCAACACATCTTATATATCACCAGTAGACCTTAGGGCAACACATCTTATATATCACCAGTAGACCTTAGGGCAACACATCTTATATATCACCAGTAGACCTTAGGGCAACACATTATACAGTCAGTAGACCTGTGGTCAACACATCTTATATATCGCCAGTAGACCTTAGGGCAACACATCTTATGTATCACCAGTAGACCTTAGGGCAACACATCTTATATATCACCAGTAGACCTTAGGGCAACGCATCTTATATATCACCAGTAGACCTTAGGGCAATGCATCTTATATATCACCCATAGACCTGAGGGCAACACATCAGATATATTACCAGTAGACCTTAGGCAACACATGATATATATCACCAGTAGACCTTAGGGCAAGACATCATACAATCAGTAGACCTGTGGTCAACACATCTTATATGTCCCTAGTAGACCTAAGGGCAACTGATCTTATATATCACCAGTAGACCTTAGGGCAATGCATCTTATATATCACCCATAGACCTGAGGGCAACACATCATACAATCAGTAGACCTGTGGGCAACACATCATATGTATTATCAGTACACCATTGGGTTACACATTAGGGGTGTCACGATACACCAATCTCACGATACGATACGTATCACGATTTTAAGGTCACGATACGATACGTGACGCGATACATAATTTTCGCCTTTTCATAGCATTACCTTACCGGCAACGTACACGCTCGCTGATTGGTCCATCAAAATAGTCTAGCCAATCACAAAAGCTGTTAGTTTCCAACCTATTTTTTAAGTAAAGCTAGCTACATCTATTTATCGGAGCGATCTCGTATAATTTTACTATCAAGACTTTGAAGGAGATGGATATAGCATAAAAAATTTGAATCGATAAAGTTTTAAAATAGGAATCGATACACGCAAGCATGTATCGCGTATCGTATCGTCAGTAAAATGTATCGATGCATCGATACATTCGCGTATCGCGACACCCCTATTACACATCATATATAGTGTATATACCAAACTCTCTGTAGTTCACTTGACTACAGTCGAATGTAATGAAACTGTGTATCCCTAAAGAGGCTGTTTCACTAATCAGTTTGTAATCTAGTTATATCATATGGATAAGTTGGGTTTGGTTGTCACACTGTGCACTCAGCTGTAGTACTGTGCACTGAGCTGTAGTATTAAATCATACATACTAAAGGGTTAAGATTTCTTCCTTGCAGTCTGTATTGACTGATGTCAGTTATGATTCAACACTTCAAATGATATGTGTCACCTAGATAGATAAAAATTACAAAATGACAAATCATGTTTGTATTCTACAGTGTCAGTACATACTGTATGTTTTCTAGATTTGTGGGTTTCATTGAGTAGTCAATGCCAAAATTGTTTACATTTCAAACCTCAAGCTAAACTTATGTGCTCTAAATGTAATTTCTGTTTATCAAATACACAACAAAACTCTCAAATCTGAAAACATACCATGTCTTTTTTCTAACTAGATAACTAACCCTTAGCCTTTAGCACTGCTAGAACTTGGCTGACATACTGCTGACATATGTAATCAACTGGTTCCAATTGCATCATGCATGACATGTAGGAGATTTGGAGAAAAATCTCTGAGCCAATTGTATGCAGAATTTTATGAAGTTTGGTTTAGAAGTTAAGTGAATCAGATATGTTCCTTTTTTTTACATATTTTCAGTTCGGACCTTTGTTATACAAAAACCTAATGCTGCCATTTTTGTCAATCAAAATGTTGTTTTAATTAAAATGTCTTTTTTGTTCAATTACTTTCTTGTTGCTTTGATTATTTTATCATTGCCGTAATAATTTCTCTGAGTATATACCAAAACATGTGTATGTTGCTGCATATTAATATCGTCAATGTTTTGTTTCATCATTATTTCACTTGTTTGATAAACACTAAGCAATAAAGTTAACCAGTATCTATCTGGACATCCTCCCACCTTTCCCTTTCTCTGTGGTATTCAGTCTGTATCTGCTTAATGAAGCTTTACTACTACTAGGGTTGATGGGCGGAGGGGTAGCCTAGTGGTTTAAGCGTTCGCTTGTCATAGCTAAAAACTAAACTCACTCACTACTAGTGCTGACCCTCATTTCACTCATAGACAGTGGCAGTCACTCCCATTCAATTTTCAGCCATGTTACCAGATTAAAGTTTCCTGAATACTCAAGGCTTCATCTTTATAGAACTATTTCTATTCTACGTTATAGCAAACTTAATTTAATGACTATAGATTGTTATATTGTATATTGCATTGATTAGAAACTAACATATACTACTCACACTTTGCTAAGGATCACAAAAATTCCCAACTATACTTACACATAGATTTATAATTTGAAATTGTATACATTTAAAACTGGATAAATAATAATATAGTAACCCTTCTTTAGGCAAACAGCTACTTTTGTCTAACCTTATGCACTTGATACATGAGTAACCATAAAATGGTTTTAATGGCACCAATCAACCATTTTGCAAATCATGGAACGAGTCATTTACAAACAAACAACACCTGTCAATAGCAGGTATGGGATCCACAAGATGAAATGACATACTGAAACCTAGGATCCATGCTTACAATAAGCTTAGATATTTAAACCAAATTTGATCCCACATTATAGTTTTCTGTTGAATCAATGATTTAATTCATAGCAAAGCGTGAATAGTATATTTAGGCCACAAGTCCTCATAATGATAACAAATTAGCTAAATCTTAAAATGGCAAATGTTTACTTGTCCTAATAAAACCTTAAGTTGGGGAGTTGGGTAAAGACTATAGGACTAGAAGCTGAGTGATGATACTCACTGTACCTTGATGTTTTAACATACTTTTGAAAACTTTGTTATATTTCAGAAACGGAGACCATTCAGTCATTTCTACAGATTTCCAAGCACGAATGCTCTTATGTTCAGCTGAGAACAAAAATGATGAACAAGCAGAAAATACAGCAGCAAAGGACAAGGAAGAGATGGCACACATTTTAAGAATGAAATTAACTTAATAAATATTCAGATCATTTCTAAGGGATGTTACATTTGGGAATTCACTTTCCCAGTATAGTACAGATACTAGTACTTTGCTGGTAGAGGGTGGAGTGAATCCCTTGTGTGATTTGAACCCACCCTCTAAGAGTGAAACACCTTATCACAGAACAACATTGTCAGCAATTTAACCTGACAAATGTTAGTCAAGGTCTCGATCAGAGAAGTGTAAATGCCACAATTACAAGTTTTTGCAAAGTTATGCAAATAAGAATGTCAAAACTATTTGGTTTAATAAATAGTAATTATTAAACTTACAATTTTTCTTGTTCCTATCATTGGTTCGCACTGGGGTGGAATGTGGCTCCATTTTCCATGGTGGAGTCTCCGCTGATTTGGAAAAAATAGGGCGTGGGGTGGTAGCACTTGCGGATCTAGTGCGGTGATGGGCTGTGTTTAGATGGTATTCAGACCAGACATCAGGCAAATATCAGTGTAAGAGCCCAAGTTTATTCAGGAGTCGTCCAGTATGCCTCAGTGTATGATAAGAAAACGGGAATAGTCCCGACTGGCTCAAAATGGGCTGTGGTTAGGTGGTATTTAGACCAGACATTTGGCAAATATCAGTGTGTCGGAGCCCCAGTTTATTCAGGAGTCGTCTGGTATGCCTCAATGTACGACAAGAGAACGAGAATAGTCCCGACTGGCTCACAATGGGCTCTGTTTAGATGGTAGTCAGACCAGACATCAGGCAAATATCAGTGTCGGAGCCCTAGTTTATTCAGGAGTCGTCTGGTATGCCTAAGTGTATGATGGGAGAACCGGAATACTCCCGACTGGCTCAAAATGGGCTGTATTTAGATGGTATTCAGACCAGACATCAGGCAAATATCCGTGTCGGAGCCCCAGTTTATTCAGGAGTCGTCTGGTATGCCTCAGTGTATGATAAGAGAACGAGAATAGTCCCGACTGGCTCACAATGGGCTGTGTTTAGATGGTAGTCAGACCAGACATCAGGCAAATATCAGTGTCGGAGCCCTAGTTTATTCAGGAGTCGTCTGGTATGCCTAAGTGTATGATAGGAGAACCGGAATACTCCCGACTGGCTCAAAATGGGCTGTATTTAGATGGTATTCAGACCAGACATCAGGCAAATATCCGTGTCGGAGCCCCAGTTTATTCAGGAGTCGTCTGGTATGCCTCAGTGTATGATAAGAATACTGGAATAGTCCTGAATGGCTCAAAATGGGCTGCGTTTAAATGGTATTCAGACCAGACATCAGGCAAATATCAGTGTCGGAGCCCTAGTTTATTCAGGAGTCGTCTGGTATGCCTCAGTGTATGATAAAGAATACGGGAATAGTCCCGACTGGCTCAAAATGGGCTGTGTTTAAATGGTATTCAGACCAGACAATTAGGCAAATATCAGTGTCGGAGCCCCAGTTTATTCAGTAGTCGTCTGGTATGCCTCAGTGTATGATAAGAAAACGAGAATAGTCCCGACTGGCTCAAAATGGGCTGTGTTTAGATGGTATTCAGACCAGACAACAGGCAAATATCCGTGTCGGAGCCCCAGTTTATTCAGGAGTCGTCTGGTATGCCTCAGTGTATGATAAGAATACGGGAATAGTCCTGACTGGCTCAAAATGGGCTGTGTTTAAATGGTATTCAGACCAGACATTTGGCAAATATCAGTGTCGGAGCCCCAGTTTATTCAGGAGTCGTCTGGTATGCCTCAGTGTATGATAAGAATACGGGAATAGTCCCGACTGGCTCAAAATGGGCTGTGTTTAGATGGTATTCAGACCAGACATCAGGCAAATATCAGTGTCGGAGCCCCAGTTTATTCAGGAGTCGTCTGGTATGCCTCAGTGTATGATAAGAATACGGGAATAGTCCCGACTGGCTCAAAATGGGCTGTGTTTAGATGGTATTCAGACCAGACATCAGGCAAATATCAGTGTCGGAGCCCCAGTTTATTCAGGAGTCGTCTGGTATGCCTCAGTGTATGATAAGAATACGGGAATAGTCCCGACTGGCTCAAAATAGGCTGTGTTTAAATGGTATTCAGACCAGACAACAGGCAAATATCAGTGTCGGAGCCCCCATGCAGTTTATTCAGGAGTCGTCTGGTATGCCTCAGTGTATGATAAGAATACGGGAATAATCCCGACTGGCTCAAAATGGGCTGTGTTTAAATGGTTTTCAGACCAGACATTTGGAAAATCATCAGTGTCGGAGCCCCAGTTTATTCAGGAGTCGTCTGGTTTGCCTCAGTGTATGATAAGAGAACGAGAATAGTCCCGACTGGCTCAAAATGGGCTGTGGTTAGATGGTATGCAACCTTTGCTCATCTCTTCATTGTGATCAGTCATTAGAATTAGTTTCAACAAATCCATATTTGATGACGAAAGTTAATGATGTTGTTACTTTATCTCGTTAAAAAAGACGTTTTTCATATCTGGACTTTGCAATCCAGTTTATTAATTTTACTCAAAAGGTAAAAAAAAAGAATGTTTATATCAACTGCAGTTATATCCTGTGTCTCCCCGATGTTTTAACTTCGGTCCGCATTAGTCGCAACAATCACTATCATTTTACATCTACTCACGCCTCGAATTGAAGTGTATTTGGCAGGAAATGGATACGTACATTGTATACATATTTGTTTTCGCTAAAAGTAATATTTCTTGCAGTTGGACTATTACATGTCAACGAAGTGTTTTCGCGGTGGAATAAGCGAGATCGCGCGAAACCTCATCGGTGACAGGTCAAATTGTTCCTTGCATAAATCCTATCCAGCAAAACACCATAGTGCGTGCTCTCGCATAACCTCAGTTATGATTATAGATATTTTACATTTATAGAGCAAAGCCTGCAATTAAAACGAAACAATATATTTCTTATGGAAACACAAAAATAATTTCAGATACTAGATTTTTTTCGATCACTCCATTAGAATTCATTGGGTGGTAATATTGGATAAATTTTCACTAAATCACCGGTAGATCACGGGGAAAAGTGTACACAGCTGATTACCATTTCCGACGGTGTATACGAGGCAAATGCACACGCTAATCCTAATCCCTACACATAATACAATGCCTAGCAAAACCAAATTAGAACTAAAAAGATAAATAAAATTGTCTAATAATTTTTAATTGAAAATTTGACGTCTTTACTGACAAAATCGTCTTCGTTCACGGGAATCGATACGATGTCGTTTTCTTACCACCCCCACCCCACCCCCTCTATTTCCTATAGAGGTTTTCAGTGTTTGAGTATGGGAATATTTGATATTTAGTTGTTGGTTAATCTTAACATATCCTTAAAACTTAATCCTTAGCAAACCTCGAATGGTAAACAACGGACACTAATTAATATGAAGCAAGGGCACATCGGCGCTTGAGTGGGAAACAATAATTGCAAGTTATGCCAAATGATAAATGTCTGTTACAGCATAATATTTTTAGAAATATTACAAGTAATCATAATCTCAGTATTAATTCTAACTAGCCTGATTTGTTTGACTGCATCATATTTGAGAAAATTAAGCACAAAACTATGAATTGATTGTACGTGCGATGTTAAAGATCGGAAACAAGAAAGTCAGTTTCATGCACACAGATATGAAATATAATTTCCTCGGCGCGCAAGACATAAACAACCAAAGGGCGACATATATATCAAATAAGCAGCCATGGAAATGTATACACGTATATAGTATTAAACAGCAACCATTGGGCGACATATATATATGTATATTACATAAGCGACCATTGGGCGACATATATATACGACCTTTGGGCGACAGTCGCCTAAAGGTCGCATATAAACATGTACGCCGTACACTTTACCTTTGGGCGACACGGTATGGGCGACATCAAAAATATATTCTCTGTTTGTATATATGTACAAGGTTTTATCCCCTTTTAATGTTTAATTATCAAATTAAAGTGTATATAACCGAAGAAATATAAAAAAATCAATGTACGTTTGTAATATATGGCAATGTCGCCCAAAGGTCGCAGCTTATAGTACTGTCGCCCAAAGGTCGGATTTGCCCTTATATATATATATATATATATATATATATATCCTTTACCTTTATGAACTACAATGTCATCAAGGTTGTGCAATTGCAGGAACGTGTTTTAGAACGTAAATTTTTGCAGCTCATGATGTGAATTGCGCTACTTAGAGGTTGCAAGGAGTCATACAACAACGAACAACCAGTACCTCAGGTCGTCACAGGTGACATGTCTATCATTCATTGACAATAACAATCTTCGTCAGTTATTATTTCCCCAAATACCGTGACCAGAATCCTAGTACCAATAACCACTATCACTGGTATCATCACTATCTGGTACAACATGTACCCATGATATAGTCAGAAATGTATAGTAGACCTACTTTTAGCAGGAAATAAAGAAATAAAACAACTGCAATATTTACCCATAGAGAAGGGATAAATTCCTCTTTCTTCAGATATTTCCCTTCATCATCTAGGAATCGTTCAGGTCTGAAGTTTTGGGGATCACCCCACACGGCTGGATCTTGTAGAACCGAGTCCAAATTTGGCAGGACAGTCACGCCCTTGGGAAACGTGTAGCCCTGAAACTGGATGTCGTAAGGCTGTAGTGTGGAGCTGCAAGTGGAACTATGTCTGTGCATCTCATTATCTCACTGATGGTGGCTTCGACGTAGGGAAGACTAATCTTGTCCTTCATGGTGGGAAGTCTGCTTTGCCCGATGTTGTCCTGTATCTCCCTGAAACACTTGTCCTGAACATCGGGGTTGTGGAGGAAGTAAAGGAGAGTCCAGCGGATGGTGGTGGCAGTGGTATCGGTTCCGCCTATGAATAAATCTCTGATAGTTTTCTGCAGGTGAAGTCCTGAAAGAACAATGAAACATAATAAGGGACGAGCAATACAAGCATACAGCAGGTACCCAGTTGATAGTGTTTGAACAGGCATAACATTGAGTCATCATTGGTCTACTGCGGGGTTATATAATTGGTTGCTGTGTAAAATGTGCGGTCGGGCTAGACACCTGTTTGCCCCACTCATTGATAATGCAGTTCTATAACAAATGTGTTGCTGGGTTTTTGGGAGTTTCACCACGCCTGAAACGACACGTTTTCAGACCATATAACTGGTGTGTCATTATGGGTGGTAGCTCGAATGCAAAACATTAACCTGTGTGGAAGAAGAAGCCAAACAATATATTTGCCAATTTTACTTTAAAGCTCAACCTGCTATCAAACCTGTTGTTGCTTCCACGAAGTCGCATTTCTTTGATGACTTGATTCTGCTTTCTGATCCCTTTGATTTCCATGGTGACACATAAATCTCATCTCTAAGAAATTTATATTCAACCCTAATTGTTAATGTACTGTCATAAAATCATGGATTATTCTGTTATAGAAATGGTAACTTGTCAACTTACTATCAAATGTGTCGTCGCTTCCACGAAGTTTCATTTCCTTGATGTAAGCTGTGATGAAATCGTCCACATTGTCTTCATCGTAACTCTTCAAGTGTTCCTCAATATCCTTTTCAATTTCACCTTTCTCAGTTGTTTCCATACTCTGCATCATTTTTAAAATTGAAAAAATCCCTGGGATAAACCTTACAATTGGATATAAATTCAGTGTATTTGCTCCCCCGAGTAGGTCCAAAATATTCTCTGTAGCTTTTAAGAATTTGACAAACCGTGGATCATCATACTCAAACTGCTTCCCCAACAAAACAGCACAAATGATGTTAGACACGGCGTTGTGCACGAGTCGTTTGCAGTCGAAAACATGTCCACCCTTTTCCTCGAGTGCTTTAAGGAAGACCGACAACTCATTGTGTATTTTGGTCTCCAGAAGGGACTTCCCCATCCCAAAATCTCTTAGTGTTGTTAATGCAAATTTTCTTTGTACTTTCCAGTGGGCGCCTGAGGTCCCTGCTATACCTGAAATGGTGAAAGGCGGAGAGAATAGTTTCCTTTAAAAAATCATAAAACTTCTTGAATCACGAGTGCAGTTTTGGTGTGTAATGTCTCTCTTTTGTTAAGGTGAATAAATTGCCGTGACAAAAGGTTTAAGAGTCCCCTTTGAACCAGCAGAATATAACACAGACAAGTCTAAAATATTCAATAATATATTGAGCAAACAATGAGCAAGCTACAATGAATCACAATACAGATTTCTAGTACAATGCAATTGAATCACAAATTTAAAGTATTGGGTCACAAATATAAGATATCAACTCACCACGAGCCTTGACATTTACAGTGAGAGCAGATATTCTAATTTAAGGTTGTTTACAATGAGGTTGAATAAGGCAGGCAGTGTCTGTCTGGAACGAAGCACAGACCATGTTGACGAACGCAGACAACGACGGTAGGCAGATGACGGCAGACAGATGTACACAACTCCAGTGATATGATAAGTCCATGTGTTAGTCCGTGTGTGATTCCGTCGCACAACACAACAACCAACCTTTATATAGCTCTTACACAGTTTTCGGGCATTCTAGTAAAGATAGGCTGCATCTTTAACCACTCAGAATGTTATCGAAATTCGTCGAACATACGACCGGGAGTCAAAACAAATAGTTGTACAAAAGATTGCCCCAAGGGAGCAACACTGAAGCGCTATCAAAAAAGGCGTACCACTAAAAATACTATTGCCATTGAACATACATGACGCAAGGTGTGAGCCGCAACCCACACTCAAAACTTTAAACATGGTGACCCAAAAATAACTATCACCTGAGCAATAATTTTACAAATTACACCTGTATGTAGTACAATAATCCCCTCGCACAAAAGATCCCCATTTAAAAATCAGGAATGTTGACATATCGTTGAACGTAAAATAGAAGTGTTTCCGTGGTATATGATTTGGAGTGAGGGCAATAGTTCTGTGTTTATGTTTTTCTTAGAGGCGATGTGCACGCTTTCTTGATTCTGCATTGCAAAATCCCATGTGAACACTTTAACAGAGGGTGTGTAGAGCGTTTATTACGGTATGCCTTACAATTCCAACATATTGCCCTACCGATCCAATCTTAAATATTTCAGGTCGCGATTACGTCGAGGGTAAAAAACATCCTCATGCTGAAATGTCGTACTAGGGGTTGTAGCCTTTATTGCAAAACATACTGCCTATAGTTTCAGCCCTATATCACGAGGACGTTAGATGCCCTGAAGGATATGGTTCAGTTTAATACTTATTAACTGACAATGATTTCACTCAACCTTCCTTATGTCTTACAATTGGTCTTCACCAATCAGTGCTTGTCTTAAGAAGACACCAACGGTCAAGCTCCATGACATGGTTGATACATGTAATTGTATCCAAATTCCAAATCGATGCCCACGTTGGCAGGCACGTGGTTAATGGGTTCATACTCGATTATTTATCATAAATACTGCTGAGAGCAGCGCTATACAACAAACGAACGAAGAAACAAAATACCTCGGGAGACAAATAAACTGTAGCATAAATATACCATAATTTATCATACCTTTGCCTTGAGCAAAATAATCAGTTC
>NW_025766802.1:0-17999 GCF_003918875.1 Haliotis rubra | reverse complement strand
CCTTCAACCCATCACTCTTACCTTGCTGCTGTCTCCTGTCCTACCACCATCACTACTGCAGCTACATCTCATATCAGGATAGGCCTGACATGGGTCACGTCTTCTCAAGCCAACTGAACTCAACACAACTCAGCCTATCTCAGCCACTCCATCTCCAACTCCAAAAAGTCAAAACTTCTGGAATCACAAACACAGAACAAATGCCAAACCAGAAATGCAGAAACTGCGCGCAGAAAAAAGGGAAAGAAAGAGGCTAGAGAGACTAAAACAACTTGAACTGCTAAACACAAAACCAAAGGCCACCTCTCCTTCAGAGGTCCCCATTGAGGTCCAAAACTCCTTTGGCCCTCTGGATATGGAGAGTAACTCCAACTCCACCTGACACCAATAAGAGTTCATCAAGCGCTTTCTCACGTTCACGTGACATGTCACCAGTGGAAGCACCATGACTCCACAAAACATGATCCAAATGGAACTTGGCAGAGGACTTAAAAAATAATTATAATGAATTACAGTTATTGATTCAAGACTTCAAACCATGTGAGTTTTGTCTGCAAGAAACCTACCTAAAAAGGACTGATAAATTTGACATCCGTCGGTACAGTTCCTACCACTCCTTTCTCCTCCCGGTGTAAAGGCTACAGGAGGAGCACTTCTATCCTGGTGAGGCAGGGCATCCTTCATAGCCCTGTTCCACTTAAAACCAACCTACAAATTGTTGCTGTCCGCATGACTCTGAACATAGGGTTTACACTATGTTCCCTCTATCTCCCCACCCCCTCCCCCCCCTCAACCGTTCGCCTATCAGATCTTCAGAACTTACATGATCAACTCCCAAAGCCCTGCATCATCATGGGCGACTTCAACGGCCATAACCCCCTATGGGGGAGTACTGATACAAATAGTAAGGGAACGATACTTGAAGAGTTTCTCTCAAATAATGATGTATGCATCTTCAACGATGGATCAAAAACCCTACCTCCATCCTGCCACTGGAACATACTCTGCTCTCGATCTATCACTTACAGATTCTAATGCTCTTTAAATGAGTCTCGGAATGGTCGGTCCATGACGACCTTTGTGGAAACGACCACTTCCCAACAATTCTTACTCCCATCAACCCCACGGATGAACCACCATCAACAAGATGGAATTTTACTAAGGCTAATTGGCCTTTATTCCAAACCCTATGTTCAGAAAAAACTTAAAGCCGGACAACTTCAGGAATGTTCCTGACCCCATGGAAATATTTTCAGACGTCCTAAATGCCATCGGAGACAAAAAGTATTCCTAAGTCCTCTGCAAACCCATACATACACAAACCATGGTTTGATACAAACTGCAAACAAGCTAGGAAAAATAGGAAGAAGGCGGAAAAATATTTCCGACAACATCCTACAGTGCATAACCTGAATGCTATTAAAATGACAAATGCCAAGGGCAAAACGTACCTTCAAAACAAACTAAACGCCGGTCATGGAGAAAATATGTGTCCAAAATGAACTCCCGCACACCCATGTCCAAGGTGTGGAACATGATTCAAAAGATCAAGGGCAAAGGGTCAAAATCAGGAGTTCACCACCTGAAAGATGGTGACTCCCCTTCTAACAAATAAATCTGAAATTGCAAACAAACTCGGCGAAACTTTGGCAAACCACTCCTCCTCATCAAATTTTAACCCTCAGTTCCAGAAATATCAAACCCAACAAGAAAAGAAACCAGTCAATTTTAACTCTGATAATGGGGAGGATTACAACGAAACGTTTTCCCTCCACGAATTACGTACTGCCAGAGGACAAGCTCACGATACTGCGGCAGGAGCTGATGAAATCCATTATCAGCTTCTGAAACACCTCCCTGACACAGGCCTTGAAACACTCCTAAATATATTTGATGACATCTGGACATCCGGACACTTTCCCCCTTCGTGGCACAATGCCATTATCATCCCATACCAAAACCCGGTCACGATCATACTGATCCCTCAAACTACCGTCCTATATCACTAACTACCTGCGTTTGCAAAACCATGGAGCGCATGGTCAACAATCGATTAATCTGGTACCTGGAGACCAATAACCTCCTCAGTGACCTCCAATGTGGTTTCCGAACAAAACGAAGTACCATTGACCATCTAGTGCGTCTCGAATCATTCATCAAAAACTCCATTGTCAACAAACAACATACAGTATCTATCTTTTCGACTTAGAAAAGGCATATGATACAACATGGTAACATGGTATCCTAAAAGATTTACACGAGTTTGGATTGAGGGGTAGATTACCTAAATTCATATCTCGGTTTTTAAATAGCAGACAATTTCAAGTTCGGGTGGGTTCCACACTGTCCGACTATTTCCACCAAGATCAGGGCGTCCCCCAAGGCAGCATCCTGTCTGTCACACTTTTTAGCATCAAAATTAACAGCCTCACTAACGTTCTGAACAGTTGCGTTGATGGGTCCCTTTTCGTGGATGACTTTCATGTCGTGGTAAGAACATGCACGCAATAGAAAGGCAGCTACAACTCTGCCTTAACAAAATCCAAAAATGGGCCAATGAAAATGGTTTTAAGTTTTCAAAATCCAAAACAAATTGTATTCACTTTTGTCGTAAATACAAACCACACAAGGATCCAGACCTAACTTTAGATGGTACTCCCATCAAGGTAGTAGAAGAGGCCAAATTCCTTGGACTCATATTCGACCGCCACCTGACATTCTTACCACACATAAAATATTTGAAAACAAAGTGCTTGAAGGCTCTAGACTTGCTAAAAGTAGTTTCAAATACAGAGTGGGGAGGGGATCAGACCACCCTCCTTCACTTGTACAGATCATTAGTTCGCAGTATACTAGATTATGGCTCCATTGTCTACGGTGGAGCCTGGAAAAGCAATTTAGAAAAATTAGACTCTATCCACCACCAAGGACTGAGGCTCTGCCTTGGAGCTTTTAGGACCTCTCCGGTAGACAGTCTATATGCGGAGGCCAATGAACCTTCCCTTGAACAACGCCGCATTAAACTCTCACTGCAGTATATCACTAAATTACGTTCAAATGAACCCAATCCAGCATACAATTGTGTTTTCAACCCGCTCTATGAAAACTTATTTCCTAAACTGCCAAGCCTGGTTCCACCGCTTGGAATCAGGATCAAACCACACATAACTGCAGCTAAAATTGATCTCGGCATCATTGCACCATACCGACTTCTGTCCTCACCACCATGGCAAATGGTGAAACCACAGGTCGATCTTACCCTCACCAAACTCAAAAAGTCTGAAACAAATCCCTTGGTGTTCCAACAGGAATACAACCAGTTACGTTCGAAGTATAACACTCACAGATCCATTTTCACAGACGGATCCAAGGACGATGGCCAAGTTGCCAGCGCTACAGTCATTGGAGCCAAGACTGTCTCCTCTAGGATCCCCACCAACAGTTCCATTTTCACCGCTGAAGCCAAAGCTATCTTCTCAGCTTTGACCTACATTCAACAGCAAAATCAGTCCAAAAACATCCTGGACACATTAGAACTGTACAACGACCTTTCTACTGGCCAATATGACATCATCCTCTGCTGGTTGCCGGGTCACGTCGGCATAGCAGGTAACACTAAGGCTGATGCTGCAGCAAAAGCAGCTCTCGAAAAGCCCCTATCTCCACTGCTAATCCTGTACAGTGACTTCAAACCCACTATGAAAAGCTATACTCGGGACCTGATGCAAAAAAGGTGGGACACTCAAATAGGAAGAAACAAACTCCATGAATTGAAGCCAACAATCGGTTATACCTACTTGGGTTGTCAGTCAAGACGCGATGAGGTAATTTTATGACGATGTCGTATTGGCCACAGTCGATTTACACATGACTATCTGTTGAAAACGGATGGGGATGGACCCCCCATGTGTGTCTCTTGCGCTGAGGTGTCCACCGTCATGCATATTCTGCTTGAATGCGTGGACTTATCGCCTGCCAGGGACTCACATTATGATGCAACAAACCTAAAAGATCTGTTCTCACGCGTGAGCGCCCATCTGATACTGAACTACCTGAGGGAAGTTGATCTGTATCATAAATTGTAACTGTGAAATGTAACAACCATAAATTGTAACTATGAAATGTAACAAACCGCCTGCCTTTAAATTTGATGCTATGACTTTTTCTCTGCTTTTGAATGACAATGTAATCAATAAATGTCTTTGAAATAAAACTCATTCCGAGTATGTACTTACAATATTTACTAATGCAAACTTGTTCTCGTCACTATATGGCTGGAAAAATGACGATGTGACGTAAAGCTCAACTCAACTCAACTTTGTCTCCGACTCCGCTGAATTCTGCACCAAGATCAGTTCAATCACCCAGCCTGGCAAACTAATTAGCTATGCCGTCGTAGACCTTTTTACCAATGTACCCAGAGAGGAAGCCCTTACCATCATTCGCAAAAGACTCCAAGACCTCCACCCTGACCTAGACACCCACCTCAGCATCGACAGTATAATCCGCTTCATCAACTCCTGCATCAGCTCAACCTACTTTACCTGGTCAGATAAGATTTTCCAGCAAACCAATGGGGTACCTATGGGTTCTCCTCTCTCCCCTATCATCACTGAGATATACATGACGGAAATAGAAGACAAGGCCCTGCTCACATCACCCATTGCACCAATATGCTGGTATAGAAAAGTAGACGACACCTTTGTAGTTCTCAACCCCAACGACAACCCTGAACGCCTCCTCAACCATCTGAATTCCCAACATCCCCGTATGCAGTTCACAATGGAAGAAGAATCTGACAACAAGCTCCCTTTCCTCGACGTCCTAGTAAAGAAAGAAGATAACAAGCTCTCCACTACTGTCTACAGGAAACCCTACCATACCGACCAATACCTTCACTTTACCTCCAACCACCCTCTACAGGGTAAGAAAGGCATCATATCCACTCTCACCCGAAGTCCAAGAACATCTGCTCGACAACGGAAGCCCTAGAAACTGAACTAAACCACATCCGCCATGTCTTCGTCCATTATAACCAGTACCCCCAGAAGCTAGTCAACAATATCATCACAACCACCCTCAACCCAAGAGATAAACCACCCCCGCCGGCAATCAGCACCCTTTGTAATAAGTATCCCGTATGTCCCAGCAGTCAGCCACCAAATAAGACGACTCCTTCAGCAGCAAGCAAGAATAGACGTCCTGTTCCAGAAAGGCATATCCATCCAGAACCTTCTCCAAGCCACAGGCAAACCACCGTCAACAACGAAAGATGACCCCTCGGGAGTAGTCTACCAGATTCGTTGTCAATGCAGAGACTTCTATATTGGAGAAACATCCCGCCCGCTCCCACTACGAATCAAGGAACATAAAGCGTCAGTCCAGAAAAATGACTCCAAATCCGCCATAGCCGACCACACCCAAGCCAACCCTGACCATGCCATCTCATGGAACAACATCGATATCCTAGAAATCAACCGACAAGACTACAAAATTAGGAAACTCCTTGAAGCCATAAACATCCAACGCCACAACACCACCATGAATCGAGATCAAGGTTCTTTCATCTCTTCAGCCTATCACCACCTAATCAAAGACCACCACCAGTAATCGTTCCCTACCTCCTTTGTCCATCTGGCTTCCGCACTGGTTACGGAAAAGGGCGAGTGGTGGCGAATGGAATGGAGTTAGACTTGTCGTCTTCCGATTGGTTATTTTTTTTCTGTCAATTATGAGCTGTTACTTATCATAGCATGGGATTTTCCCCAAATGAATAAAATCTATCTTGGTTTCGTTTATGTCATACTGCGATTATTTATTTTATGTCGAGCTAACGGCTTTGATTCAAATCAGTTAGAACAGAAAAACAGCTGTATCAACACAATGGCAGATATACCATGGACACCGATCTACATTACTGCGGCAGTTGTAGTGTCGCTAATCTTCATCATCGGTTGTGTGTTGTGCGCGGCGTGGTAAGTACTTTTGAAATTACCAATATTACTTCTCAAACTAAAACAAATAAAACAAGTGGAAATACACAATGCCATTTTGATAAGTGGTCAAATGTAACGTATGTTATATTTGGGATTACACTTTCTTAGTAAAGTACCGATTCAAGTACTTTTGGGTTGAGTCCCATCCGGATTCGAACCCACATCCTCAGAGTCAGGCAACCAATCGCCAGCACACAAAGTCAGACGCCTAGACTAAGAAAGTGTAGTCCCAACATACGTTACATTTGACCACTTTCTAAAAATGGCATTGTGTATTTCCTATAGCTTTCGGCCGCGGAAGCCATGTCAATTAATATTTATCAGAGGGGACACAAAGTCCGCAGTCTAGACTACCAGTTGTCCGACTTCCATTTTTGTGGAAGCCGCAGTGGCTGAGCGGTCTATAGCTAGGCGTCTGATCGAGGGGGAAATACACGCGCCTTGAGCATGTACAATTTGCGTGCCTATGTGCGCTATATCAATATCCCATCATATAATAATAATAATAATAAGGGCCTGATGATGTACGCCTCTCCGTGGTGGGCCTAGATAGGGGAATTTTATTCCCTGAACTAAACGTACATCACCCAGTTAGGGCTGACCCCCCGAAGCTGGTTTTACACTGGGTTACCGAAAGCCAAGGAGAATATCATCTTTCAACTCCGCAGCCCAGTCACCCTTCCTCCGGTAGTCAAACCAAGCTCACTGGAGATGGGACTTGCCCCAGGGGAAGGCACAGCGCCCGATCACAACTATCTTGGTCAAACCATCTAAAACCACACTACTAGAGTGTGCAAGAGCGACAGGATGGCCTGCAAATCCGCGAATAAACGGCAAGTCGCTTAAGCTGCATTGGGACAATGCCATGCCCATGTATGCTTACCTGACGGACCAAAATCTATGAGATCAAATCCGACGGTTTAAAAAATCTCTTGCCCCGTGAGCCAGTTCAACCCATAACTGATGCCCGTCAGGAACCTTTGCATGAGCAGAATGCTCAAGTGGCAGCAGACCAAAAACTTCTGATGGATGTCCGTGTTAACCTCTTCCAGCATTGAGCCAGTTGGCCCCGAAATTTCGGATCCTCACTCTTCCTCTTCCTCAGTTGCAGATCTTTCTGAAAATCCTGTGTATATTTTGTTTCATTCTACTTATGATGAAATATCTGATTTACCTTTAGAAAAATGGAGGCCATTTAAACAAATAACTGAATCTTTTCCCCAAAAATGAAATTAATTTATTAAATGACATTATTTCTATGAAACTTTCTGCGGACTGTTCATTACATAAGGTTAATTGTTGTGTCTATGCTGCCGCTCGTACCTTGGAGGAACTTCACACAGTTCACACATCCAATACTAAGAACAATACACCAAAGAGAAACCCGGTTTCAAGTGAAACTAACAGAAACTAGAAAATACATTTCCTGGATAGAGCTTTGCCTGAAGCTAAGATCTCAGGGAGTCCTATGTCTAAAAGACAAAAAGGCAAATTGGAAAAAATTAAAACTGAAATATAAAACAACGAAAGAAACGATACTTCCAAATTGTCGATTCCCTTCAGGCAAAAGTAAAGGTTTGGACTGAAAGAAAGAAAAAATGGGAAAAGAAATCATCAAACAAAATAAACTTTTTGGAAATAATGTGAAACACTTCTACAGGCAACTTAAAACAAAGGGTGATGGTGAGCATGATACACGGCCTCCCCCATGGATGCCAATGAAAGGTTCTGGAAACAGTTGTGGTCTGTACCCGGCGACTGTAACCTTGAGGCACCATGGGTCCGTGATTATGACCATGCAACGCATGAGAAGGTAACCAGGTCGTTTGTCTTTTTACATCTCACCAGATTGCCTGAAAAGTGTCATCAAAAAGCCCAATCTAATACAGCTCCAGGGCCTGATGGCATTCGAAACCGGTATTGGAAACTGTTCCCCTGTGTCCAAACACCATTACTTCACTGTTTCAATTCTCTTGTGGACACAGGTGATGTTCCTCCATGGTTCTGCAAAGGTCACACAATACTTCTCCACAAGAAAGGAGACTTGACTGATCCCCAAAACTTCCGCCCTATCACATGTTTGAATACACAATACAAAATATTCACAGGGTGTTTGACAAACCTCGTGTCATCTTACTGCTCTTCCAATGATATAATTTACAGAGAGCAGAAGGGAGCAAGAAAGGGATGTTAGGGGTGCAAGGATCAACTTCTTGAACAGAAAATGATTTTGGAAGAGGCTAAAACATATCACCGCAACCTCTCCATGTCCTGGATTGACTACAAAACAGCATACGACTCTGTCCCTCACGAATGGATTCTGAAGTCTCATCATTGTATTGACCTCCCTGAGCGACTACTTGATTTACTTTTTAATGAGTTGCTGGTCGACTCTACTTGAGATGTACTCGCAAGGGCAGGTGCAGACTTCGGAATCAATTCCAATCAGAAGGGGAATATTTCAGGGGGATTCCTTTAGTCCTTTGCTTTTTTGAAATCCTTTGAGCTTTCTGCTCAATAAAGAGGGGGGTTACCATCCTGGACCTCCTAAGCACAGATCCTAAACACCGCTTACTCATCTCCTTTACATGGATGACATCGAGCTCCTTGCCGAAGGAGATTCCAATTTGAAAGAGCAGGTTCTCCTTGTCGAGGCCTTTTCTAATGATATTGGCATGACATTTGGACTCGACAAATGTAATACTCTTCATTTGAAACGTGGCAAGGTAACTAATGATGGATCGGTCAAGTTACAAGGGGGAGGAGTTATTGAGCATCTTGTGGAAGATCAGGCCTACACCTATCTTGGAATGCAAGTTCGAGACAAGCTCCAGAATGCCCAGATTCAAGACAAACTTCGGGCCGAGTACAAATCCTCGTTTATAGAATATCTGAGCTCAGAGCTAAATGCTCGAAACAAGGTCAAAGCCACCAATACGTTTGCTGTGCCAGTCCTTTCCTATTCCTTTGGAGAAGTTGATTGGACAAAACAAGACATCCAGAGTCTTGACCGCCTGACCAGAAGGATCATGTCTGATAACAGAGCCCACCACCCTCGTTCCTCTCTTAACCGTTTATACATGCCAATCAATTCTGGAGGTCGGGGTTTGATTAATGTGGAGGTTCTTCATGATAGAATTTTATTGTGTACTTTTGCACATATTTATTTATCGGATGATCCTCTAGTGATGCATGTGAAGACTCATGATGAAAGCAAGGAATTCCACAGCTATTTTAAGTGTGCCAAGGTTGTTGGACAGAATCTGAGATTTCAGGTTGATTTTGTTGATGGCGATGTCCTTCACCAAGTCCGCCCAGAGTCGGTGTTTTGTGGAGAAGCTTTCTGAGAAGCCATTGCATCGTATGTACATGCAGTGTGTTGAACAGAATAGCAATCCCACCGACTCCTTCGCCTGGATGAAGTCGGCTGGTATTAAATGTGAACTGAGGGCTTCCTTTTGCTGCTCAGGACCTGTCACTTCCCACCTCGCAATCGCCTGAATGTGATTCTTAAAGAAAATATCAATATGAAACGTCGACTTTGCAATGAATTCACGGAGACTGTCCAACACCTTGTCAGTGGATGCCCTTCCTTGGCACAAACGACAGCATATCTTAAACGACATGATGGCATAGCTCGTTGTTTTACTACCGTCTCCGACATGTCTGTGGCTTTGACTCGAGGTCCATCCGTAATTTCCAAGGCGTTCCGACTAGCACCTTTACCTGTCAGGTAGATGGTATTTTACCTGTCGGTATCCCGTACCTGGGATGGTGTGTCGTTACCTGAACTACGGTATACCCCCGTACTTCGGTCCTGACGATATGGGATGAGCGAGAGGTACAGTGTCAGTACCCGGGGGCCCTTGGAACTTTACCGTAGTTCATCCAGCAAACACAAGACGATGATCTTCGTTCAATAGTTTTTATTGAAACTGTGTTGCTGGTCAACCTACTCTATGGTCACTCTATAAGACTTCAGCCGCAAAGCTTCAGTCTTAAGCCAAAATGCTGGTGCTTCAAGATAATTTCTCAGACGGTTCCTAGTGACCAACAGCAAGAGCAGGCCCGCACCAGACTCCCGTTTCTGAGCTTTGCTCCTGCTTAAACCTGGGTTCCTACGTCACAGCCAACACCCTTTTCATTTTTTTCTATTGGTCAATAACCCATAATTTGACTATCTATATCTCTCCCCCACCTCTATATCGTACCCCCACTACCATATTTGTACGACCGTGAGGTGGATTCCAAGAATCTCAAAGTCTCTCTCCCCTAACCATATAGGGCTCGTAGAATACCAGGAACTGGTGGCCAGGTCCCCGGCCAGGTCCCCGGCCACGTCGCTCCATCTTGATAGTATAGTAGTTTTTCCTCTATCTAAGCTATGACTCACTTTATCCTGCACTCACCAGCTCCAGCGACCTACTTTCATGTTCATTCCCTACGTTACTGACTTTCTACCTAACCTCCCACCTTACAACGTTACCAATCACTTCATATCTTAAATATTTTATTAAAACTCTCACAATTTGTATCTTCTGCCCCCTTAATCCCCTGTCATTAATAATGTTAATTGTATATCTCTTATTGTAATAAGGACCATAATCTCATGCCTATAATACGACCCCCCTTCCAACGAAGAGTGTGTCCCCACACTCTATAGGACTGTGACGTCGAGACCCAAGCTACTTGTTTTTGATTTCCTTTAATTACGTATTTTACCTTGTTCTTGTTGTGACCATGGGGTTGATTAACCGCAACCATACAAATACAGACATAAGTTACAACATCAAGCACAAATTATTATTATCAATATGGTTTAAGTACAATTTTCTATGTCTAACAAGAACAATATATATGAACCGGACGGAATACATGTAAAATGGCTAATATGTCAATAATAATATTATAGAGATATAATTTTGGCTTCCCTTGACGACGCGGTTGGGTAGGGGTTTTTGTTTGTTTGTTTATTGACCCAGCATCCCCGATTGACTGGCCCCTGGGTGTCAAAGTTTCCACTCAGGGTCTACCTGCGAGGACCTCCAGGTACAACCATCCCAGTGGCCCTGGCTTTGAGGGGGGTAGAACAACTTTAATTTCATGACCAGTTGTTCTACCGGGTAAGGGGCCATCCGTCTCTTAATACTGGAGACGAGGCGTTCAGGAAGGTCAGGCAATGCTGACTCTGTTCCTAAATAAAAACAGACCATTGATTCCTCCGGGACTACTTTAACTCTTCTGGGGCGGTAGTAATTTGTCAACGTCATGACGTCATATCGGTCTAAAAAGCTGCTGGGTGGGAACAACACCGGATGCTGGCGGAGGGTGGACGACATGCCGTCCGACACTCCGATGAACGGGCTCTCATAGGGAACCTTGCAATCCGGGCACTGGTTGACATTCAACCAACTTGGGAGACGTGGGAGTGGGGAACCCCCAGCCAAAAAGGCCTCCAACCCGTCCATGCCGTTGCCTTGGGGTACAACCAGGCATATGCATGTTTGCTCCCCTGGTGCCATGTCATTTCGTGTCACCTGGCGGAAATCAGAACCTGCTACTTTCAAAAGTGTGGCCGCACACCCTGTGTGTTGAACATGTCGACACCATTTACAGAATGTTAGCGGCAGAAATTTTCTACGGGTGTCTCGGATCGGGAATATTTCCTGAGTACACAGGGCGCAAAACCTCAGTGCCTCCTTATTGAGGGAAAATCCCATCCTACTTTGATGGAAGCGGGACGCCGCTCGACTGACCCCTGTTGCCACCTCATCCGATGTTGGATTAGAGAGGGCTTCCCAAACCCTTGTTCTCGGAATGGGTAGCAGTTGCCAAAGGATTTCCGCGTAACCTCGTAGTTCCGTACCCATGTCAGTATGGAGTTGAGTCAATTGGAATAGAATGGTCACGTCCCTGTCCCTAAACGCCGCTTTAACGCCTAGACCCACGAGGAGGGGAAAATCAAAGTACAGGCCATACATCAGGAGTACCGCCGCCCCGATATCCAAAGCCTGATCTATATTTTCTGGGTGGACGGGTCTCTCGCGGCTAGGCGTGACGGTCTCGCGGCTACAATTAGGGCCCTCCTTATTCTGTCAGACAAATCAGGGGGGCTGGGTGTAAAAAGAATGGCTGGCTGCCAAGAAAAGACGCCTCTCCTTAATTTTCTTCCTGCACGTTTAATAATTCCGCCTGATCTTTTAATATTTGAATTCCGCGGATCCCCAATGTTATAAACATATGAAAACAGGCATTTTAAAACGAGTGAGAAGCGACACAATTTGTTCCATACATCGTAGGGAATGCTAATTGGTGGGGATCGTCTTTCAAAGTCGTCGTCAAGGTAATCTACCACACGGTGTGGGGTTGATGAAGCCATGATTATTTAAGATTGATAACAAGAATAAATTAGATACAATATATGGGCAATACGCCAATTAAATACTAGATATATAATGTAAACTCAATATGTAATATATGTACGTGTGGAAATAATCCCCGTTAAATAGTTAGATATACAATATAACTCAATCTATAGCGTAATATAATAATAGTGATAAATAGTACTCAACAGATTTTTTTTTTTTATGCAGTCCCAGGGGTAACACCCCTGTCGAACTGGAATTGCTGATAACTTTGATGCGTCCAACAATATCAACACCGCTGTCGGCCTGTAATTATAACACCCCTGTCGAACTGGAATTGCTGATAGCTTTTATGTGGCCAACAATATCAACACCAATGGTACAAATTGCTAATTTGTCGTATTGATTTCCCGTCGAACTTTACCAACCAATGACTCTACGAATATCTCTCCCCGGTTTTCTCACTATCGTAGCTAGCACCGGCAAAATGTTATCAGCCATGAACCTCCATGTGTTTTAGGGTGTAGGTACATGTTGTAGGTGTGTGTGCGTGATATCGTCAACTGAGCCAACCTTTCATATTGGGGTTGCGGTGTATGCGGAGGTGTTCGTGGTAGTAGGTGTATATGTCGTGTAAGTGTTGGAGATGCGTTGGTGTGACAGGGTTTGTGTGGATTGTCGCATGTGACCTGTAAATGTTGGAAGTGATCAGGTAACCCTATGACGACCCCTAAACACTAAGAGACGGATAGAGACCCCCCAGCATTCTGTTAGTGAACTGGTCAACCCCTGTAGCCGGAGGAGGCGTTGATGTGCCAGCCATAACCGGATAGGCCGTACGAAATTGCACCAAGTACAAAATAACAGGTATTTGCCTTGCAAAATGTTGTACAGACGCCCGGCCACGTATCGGGGAACGGTTAACACTACTGGTAGGGATACCTGGGTATCGGTAAGCGTGTTGCATAGCGATACATTGTCGGTGGGCCATTTGATGTGTATTTCTGATGTGAACCAGTGGTGTTTGATCTGCACGTTGTCTGGGATATACTGTGGTTGCGATAATGCAAGGACGGTTGGTGGGGCATCGACCCGTAAAACGCTGATTCGGACATTGTGGTGAGGGGAAGAAAAACTTAAATACAGTGTGGTAGATGCATTGGTTTGTATCTTATAAAAGTATATGGCCAGAGCGAGAAAGAGGGTTATCACAAATAAAAGGACAATCATTTCGAGGTTCCAATAAGGGTTTGAGTATAGCCGCGACCGACAGGGCTGGGGTGGTGGCTGGTCCGCCCAGCATGTAGTTGGTGGCGTCCATATTAAGGGGCCCTGAGTTGAGGTCACCCCCCTGTTGTGACGGCCAAAGCTGACCTCATTAATAACTGCGACTGTACGGCAGCTATGCGACGGTTGGTGAGGAATAGTAGAACTGCCAGGACCGGGCTATGACGCTCCACATGGCGAATGTGGAATGCTTCACGGAGCCAAACCAGTCAGTACCCTCCTCGGTAATTTGTCAGTGCGTTCATGGCACACGGGGCTCAGTGGGTCAGTATAGATTATTTTAGCATTAAGGCTTCTTTGTTACCGTAATGGCGGAGGTTTTACACTCTAGCTGTTTGTCCGTTTGGATAAGTTTATGAAAGGAAAGACGCGGGCTGGCCAGGCGGAATTTGCTGTTTTATATTGTACGTTCACTCTTGCAACCAGCGTCGGTAGCCCATTTAAGATGTCTTGGGATGAAAAGAAGTGTCGTAACAAGGCCACGTTTAGGTATAGTTAAGGGAAGATGTATCTTGGGCTTACGACAACCCGTGAGTCGGGGAGGCAGCATCTTATCTTCGGCCTGGATCGAGCATGAACAATAGATAGGCGCTATGCAGAAGTTACAGCCTGGCTGTATTTTTGTAGAGTTTTGACACGTAGACAACCCTCTGAGATTCTTTACCAGCAGTAATTGATCTGAGCCTAATTCGTATAACTGGGGTTGGGCACCGTCGGGTACGAGATGGAAATTCACACCAGTCGTGGACCAAATCAATGTCGTTCAGTAATATGGCTAGCGTACAGGAGGGTTGACAAAACTTCTCTCGGCCGGTAACCTAGGGACAGTGCGTGTGTTGTGCTTATTGACAGGATTCAAAACTTTCTTTAGTAAATCTGACGAAGCGTTTCCTCCGGAGATGGCTATATAGGGGCAAGGTTCCTGACTATGGTGGTGCCACAGACTCCTGCTGTAGTGGGACAGGAACAGTAGCTTGATTGGTAGAGGGTTATATCATCCTTTGAAGGTAATGGAACCAACAGGGACAGGAACAACACGCTTCCTCCGTCTGGTTTGTACGTGGCCAGAGGAATAGTAATGCACGAGGGTCATTGTACAATTCAAGTCAAATCCTGGGTAATCGAAAGCTAGTTGTAATTTTAATTCGATTCAAGACTACACGAAGGCGGGTAAGTAAGGGGACAAGTTCTGTGGCAATTGTCCTTTAAGCAACTTAGATGTACTTAGCATTAAGTCTTGTGATTGGGAGTTTAGCTTGCTGGGTGAGATGAAGTTGCTGTGTAGTCAAGAGTAATAGTAGGGAAAATAGTTTCTTATACCAATCGGCTTCACGAATTGTGGTCTGTGAGGCACGTACTATTTGATCATGATTAATCTGTAACTATCCTAACCAGATTATCCAGTCGGAATTGGTTTGAGACATAAAGGAGGATATGGCATGGCCTGTGATGTTAAAGGCGATGTCCCTCATGCGTGTACTTCTTGTCCTGCCAATAATCTAACATGGTCGGCAATTATTTCAAATCCCTTTCCGGTGGCGACCCCCGCTTAGACCTTTTAGCAATGTCTCCCAGAAATGGTAACAAGCTTCTTTGTTGGCGGACTGGCTCTCTGGCTCTTCCCCTCCCCGGATAAAGTGTTTTAGGCGTGTCAAGGGTATCCTGTATGTGAGTTGTGGCGGCGTTATGTATATTGCGAGTATAATTCAGTATTGGTTCCGTGGGCTTCCCTTTGCCTCATCTACACCTGGCGATAGAGCCCTTATAGGAAGCGACGCAACGTGGAAATGTAAAGGTGGAGGTCTGTGGGGAGTGTGTTTGGTAAAGTAAGGGCAAAGTATGTACCCACGTCTGGTCATAAAGTCTTAAGTCTCCCTAGATTCTTAAACAAAACCCCAAAATGTAGCCGTTGGATGTCGTCATCCTCTATGCATTCAGCCTCCCGTATACTCCAAGACCCTCCTAGGATGATAGCCATCAACAGCCAGGGGACCATCATGTCTGAGAACAAATAAATATACGGGAATAAGGACATTGTGGATGTGTGGTCGTCAGTCAAATTACCGCGACATTTTTGTATGGGGATTTTATTTATACAGTTTTCCCGGGCGCGTGGGCAGTATGGTTAGGTAACGTTGTCTCGGGTTTTTTGTAAGTATGTGTGATTCGTACCTGTGTCTCTATGCGGTATTCTGTTTTTAGCTTTGCTTGGAGTACTGTTTCCACAATCTCTATATAACTACACATCAGTAGGAGGCAGGCATCGTCCCAGTCTATCTGCTGCAGTATGGCTCGTGATGTATGCCACTATCACGTGCACTTGACAGTGGCACACTCACCTCTATGTTGTCGCTGCCCATACTGTCGACCGTTACTATCCCATACTGTGAATTATTATCTCAGGTTCGTTGGCCAAGAATCGTCAACCAGAATTTATCCCTAGCAGACTAATGAACAATAACCTCCTCGGACAGATGACCAAATGAACAGACTACTGTATCTTTCATCGCACACAATTCCGCCTCATGTAATACATATCTCCGCCTCAACAGCTAAAACATGTCTCATCGGACAAGATTACGCCTCAACAGGCTAATTCATATCTCCTCGGACAAGACTCTGCCTCAACAGGCTAATTCATATCTCATCGGACAAGACTCCGCCTCAACAGGCTAATTCATATCTCCTCGGACAAGACTCCGCCTCAACAGGCTAATTCATATCTCCTCGGACAAGACTCTGCCTCAACAGGCTAATTCATATCTCATCGGACAAGACTCCGCCTCAACAGGCTAATTCACTTATAAAAATATAAATCTCTCATATTCTCCAGGAAATTCGCTTCCACGGCGAATACATATCTCGTCCGACAAGAAACCAGGAAAGTCGCCTCCACGGCGAATACATATCTCGTCCGACAAGAATCCGCCTCAACAGGCTAGTACCCTTATAAAAATATAATCTCTCATGTTCTCCAGGAAATTCGCTTCCACAGCGAATACATATCTCGTCCGACAAGAAACCAGGAAGTTCGCCTCCACGGCGAATACATATCTCGTCCGACAAGAAACCAGGAAGTTCGCCTCCACGGCGAATACATATCTCGTCCGACAAGAAACCAGGAAGTTCGCCTCCACGGCGAATACATATCTCGTCCGACAAGAATGCGCCTCAACAGGCCAGTACATATACCTCATCTTGAAAACATAACCTCCGCCTCCATAGGCCAATGTCTAACTTTTTCCACAAGAATTCGTTTGTCTAACCGATGGGCGATAGTGTGACTGGTTGGATACGCTCCTGCCTCCCATCAACTAGTCAGGACAGTTGGGCTCTCTCCCTTTTGTATTCAATATGTGGCATGTGGTCAATCTGGGTGTGTGTGTGTGATAGAATTGTAGGTTGGCTTGGTGTCACAACGGTACGCCTAGGGTACCCACGGTGGTTGCTGTGTTTGAGTGCTCCTGTACCGGTGACTGTTGTTTGTTCCCGCTGCGTCCCTAAGTCCGGTTTTCATAGTCCATGTTCGACGGGCATGGAAGTCTTCCATCAGCATGTCGGGTAGTACAGTGTGTGGTACCCATCGGCTCCGGGTTTCACCGGCGTACTTCACCTTGTAGTGTCGGACACCTCCCATACACCTAGACTGTAAAATCTTCTCTACGACTGGTTCGTCCCTGGTGAGATCGTGGCCTGGGGGCACCAAGGGTGGTTGAGTTTCTTTTCTGGGTTTTCCTACGCAAGACCGAGTGGGTACTTCATCATCGGAATCCCAGTCTTCCTCCGTATCGTAGTGTCTACAGTATCCGTTTGTCCAGCGTTGGTGCGATCTGGTAGGGGTAAGTCACGGGGGCGGTTTTCCGGACCAAGGTATGGCTTGAGGCGGTTAGCATGGACTGGGGAACGAAGTGGTCTGTGTGTTCCACATCGGCGTAGCAGGTAGTTTGGGGTTTCACGCGCAAGACGATGTAGGGAATGGACCCGTGTAGGCCCCTTTGAGCTTTCGCGAAATATGAGGCTGTAGGCTTCCTTTCTTTAGCCACACTTTCTGTCCTACCGTGTAGCTGGGGGTCCGGGCTTTGAGGTCATATCTCGCCTTGTATGCCTCTTTGTGCTACTTTAACGTTGGCCTGGAGCGATATGTCGAGCAACATCCAAGTTGTCGTAAGAAGTTGGCGCAGGTCTGTTCTTGACTGTGTACGGGAGGCCATCTGGAAGAGGTTGCAAGATGTTGTCGATAGGGAAGCCGGGGTCTCAGTCCATAGACCATGCGAAGTATGGTGGAGTAGCCGGTAGAGTTGATGGCTGGGCTCAGTCGGTGATCCTGCCATAATGCTTGGCAGCGAGATGT
>NW_025766801.1:0-18067 GCF_003918875.1 Haliotis rubra | reverse complement strand
AAGAGAACTGATCCTTCAATACACATTTTCACTTGAAAGTGATCAAAACATGAATGTAAAGATGGGGCATATTGTGATGATGTAAAGTTTTCAGCAGTTAGGTAAGCCTTTAAATCTTTAAAGCAAGCTTATGTGCATCACCTGTCTTATTGACAAGGCATCTCAGCAAGAAGATTTCCAGTAAAGAGTTGATAG
The DNA here is from genome assembly GCF_003918875.1 of Haliotis rubra. NCBI lineage: Eukaryota > Metazoa > Mollusca > Gastropoda > Lepetellida > Haliotidae > Haliotis > Haliotis rubra. The sequence continues at coordinate 17,872 of NW_025766801.1, read as the reverse complement.
GATCAGCTGTGATGCAACATGCCTTCTCAAGACTTTAATACTATGACTATACGTATTTAAATGAAATATGTTTGCTCAAAACATTGTCTTATGATGAGACCTGTTTCACACACACAACTAATCTATGTTTGCACAACCCAGTAAGGTGAGTATCCCCCCATCTCATTATGAATCTGCTTAGTATGAGATTCACCCAAACTACAAATTGTAGTGGAACTGTATGATCGAAGTCACTTGTGGTCACTTCAGACATGAACTAGTATCTGATGTGAGTACAAAGCTTATGTGTACAAATAATAAGCACCATCTGGAAGTGAAAACTTATGGTTGAAGTGCTTGGGTGGAGACACCCTATCAGCATGGGATTGTATCAGCTTGCGGCTGGAGCCAGCATGTACCATGCTGCCCTACTTTGGCCTCTCTAGCTGTGAGTGAAATGCTTCAACACCCCTGGAGAGGTTCTGACCAGCGATCATACAAGAGAATCAACTGTAGATGGGATAAGCCCGGGACTATTCAAGGGCCTACATATGGCAATGTGTAGATGATTACAAAAGGTATGGATTTACTCATGAAAGGTACCAGTTGCACATCATGGCATGATCAGCTAGTTAATGATGGCAAGTGTCAGCTTCCACAGAAATGCAAACAAAACAAATGAACTTGAAGTAGACATGTTAAGTAATGTAACATAGATCACACAAACTGGTTTCCATTAACAAAACAAATGCAGCCCTGCATTCAGTAGGTCCAAAACATGGCATATGTTTCCTACATTGTAACATTTCTAGGTGTTTTGTCTACTTAACAGGTACAAGATAGGGTCAGTCACACCTTTGCTTTAAGTACCACAACATTGCCCTCAACTTCTGTAGGACACTCATGAATAATTTCCATCCTTTTCTTTGACTGGAAATAATCAGACACACTATAAGACAAAACACCAGCACCACATACTGCTGAACACAGGGCTGATAATGCTGAGTCAAACACAACAAGACTTAAAATAAAATAACCCATTGAGTTATCTACCCTTATATCTCCTTATGAGCTCCACCATTGAGTTAACAGCATCAGAGTAGAATTGAACATTTGATCTGCCAATGTTGAAATGTGTACTGGTGCACAGATTCACAGTCAGCTATACAGCATAAAACATTATGTTGTTCTCAACTACACTTAGTACACTCTAGTACTGAGCCTAAAGTGCCTGGTCAGTCGCGGTATTGTTCTCAAGGTGTAATGATGGAGGTACTAACTGCCCACACTCATGTCCGGGTCACAGAGGTCCCCCTAAAGATGGGTTGGCTGCCTGCCTTGAATGAGTTGACAAAGAGGTAGTGGCTGGTTCAGACTGACGGTTGGACACTGATGACTTCTATGTGATGTGATGTATGTTATGACTGGGCACAGAGGGAAATGACTTCTTTCTGTTCATGTATTCTCCACCAGCTCCTTCTATTTCCAGCATGTACAGCACACTGGCAGCAGTAATCATTGTTGGCAGTACACATCTTCTGCTAGAAAAAACATGGTAGGAATCTATGTTGTCCATGTCAGGAGGGTAAAGTTGTCCTCAATAGGTAGATGCAAAACCGCACTAGAGAAACCAGTAACAACTCAGCCAACAATGTGTACAAATAAAATCAGTTCACAGGAAAACAACTAAGAGTACCAGTCACATTAAACTGTTTTTATGCCTGCAAAAAACCTAAAAGAAACACTTGCTTGTGATATGTTTTTGTGGCCAGCTTTGCAGTGTGAGTCTCTGTCTCCCCTGATTACAGTGGCACAAGACTGTTAGGACTGTGAACCTTCCTTTTATTACTGACTTATTGTAGTGGAGTTAGACCAGTCTGGCTGCATGTCCCCCTTCTGGAAGAAGCTGTAGTACTGGGCTCTCCCCAACTGTAGTGCAATGCTGACTGGCAAATGGAGGACATGATGGGTGTAACATTGTATCCCACTGATGATGGCACCCCAGCCACACTGCTGGTGTTGGGAGAAGGAGGTACAGCAAGTGGTGAGGGGTGGAGTGATGAACTGTGTAGGGATGGTGGTATGTACAGCGGATCTCTGTCACTGTCACCTGGGTGCAGGATGCTGGGCTCGGTGGGTCAGGAGCCGCCATAGTCGACACAACACACCGCCCCTGTAATAAGCCATTGGATGTACTGATTGCAAACTGTTTCAGGAAAGTAGTTTCCAGACAAAAACCCTGGTGACTTAGTGACAACTCCCCTCAAACCAGTGACCCTTGATAAATCTACAACTCTGTACACCCAGGGATCCTAGTAGTTTAGACCCAAGGGATGAACTGCCAAGTTTATGGTGGCAATATCAATTCTTTTGAAATAAGTATGCTTCAGTGTTCCTAGCCTTTCAATACTGAAGTTAATACTGTGCCATGATGAATCTAGACTGAGAGTACAGAATGTCTGTGTAACCTACTTGAGTTGAAGGCGAGTGAGGTCTTCCTTGGTGGCCAGCTCCAGCAGGTCAGGCAGAGTGTACTCCTCCTGGCACACCTGTAGCACATGCAAGGAGGATACTCACTTTGTCTCACTCAATATTAAAATGATTCACATTGTTTACTTTCCTGATACAGAACAAGTTTAAAGAGCAACCTTGTCAATACTCTGTCATAAGCACAACGCTTCATGAAAAATTATTCATTATGTTTCTCATTTATAATTTCTAAAAATTATTACTATGTATTCTCACTTAAAGGCAAGGGTTCAAACCTATACACAGTTGGGGTGTGGCCTTGCCTTGTCAAAGCCGTCCTTAGATGAAAAGCAATGCAATCACAAAAATTGACTTACTGGTTCAGGCTGATATGTGGCCATAGTGTAAAGAAGTAGGTTATGAAGACTCACTGAAAAATGTATGGATGCAGACAGCCTACAAAACATACATTATGAAAATATATTTCTCTTTTTTTCAAATCCAGATTTGAATTTCCCCTGTATCAGTCAGGTGGCCAGAAGAGGTACGCTTCCATAAGAAATAAGCCTGTGAGTTGGCTGAAAGTTGCATATTTCAAGAAGGCTGTGAAAATGCCACCTCCCCACCCCCTGACCCCATGCTCTGCAGGGTTAGGGCTGTACACTTGTTTGATGCTGACATCACCATGTTGAAGATTATATTTTCAGAAAATAAGTAAAATTTGAAATTTCATATATGCTAATCATTAACATATACTAGCCACATAAAGAAACTGTGCACACAGAAAATTCCTTCAGAATTGGAATACAACACAAAAAAGACGACATGATGTAGACGCTTTATAAGCTGAAGTATCGGGCCTCAACAACATGTCAAAAGAACATGAACAATATCCATAACGATGACGTCAGAAGTTCAAAATTGAGTCGGGGGTCACACGTCGAAGTCACAAAGTCAATAACGGGTATGACCATCATGCGCGTGATGCACAGCAGTGCATCGACGATGCATAGAGGCTACCAAATTTTCCAAATGAAGGCCTGGGGAATGGTTTGGGACGTGGTCACTGCCATCTGGAACCTGTGACTGATATGAGTCACCCGAATCCATCTGTCCTGTCTTGGCGTCGTTACTCGGGGACGCCCATAACGTGGGTAGTCGGCGACGTCATTACTGTTTCCCTAACGCCTGACCAATGCAGATATCGTGTTACGATGGCATTGGAAATGTGCTGCCACCTGTTGTTGGCTCATGCCTGCTCGAACCATTCCAATGGTTTCATGACGTTGAGCACATGTTAATCTTGGCATGATGTGCATGTGACTTCTCATGTGAATTTGTGAACGTTTGAATGACCAAAGATCAAGCTTTCGACAGTGACAGCAATTTCTGAATTTCACAGGCTGCACGTGCAGTAACACATTGCAAGTCCATAGACCACCATCAATGACTTCACGTCGCCTGGCACCTGCATGAGCGTTTGATTGTCTCCAATACTTGCTATGTTCACACCTTTATTTATGCATAAAGACGCTGTCTGCCTATCTTTATATTTTCTGTGTGCACAGTTTCTTTATGTGGCCAGTATATATTGTGAAAGAGTTGGCATTTACTCTAAGGCACTATCTATTCTAGTAGTAAATTCCAAGGTTGACCTTTGACCATCACCAGACTCTTGCCAGGCACCCATAGCCATTACAGTCCTGTCACTCATGGGCAGATAACATCTACACTGCTGAGGAGTAGCCAGTGGAGACTACTACTAGATTTGCTCCCGGCCTTTAAGGAAAATTACCAACAAATTTTATTCAAAATAAAAGCCCTCTACAGCCCAAATGGTGCCAAATGCTGACTTATGTACCTTGTGGCATACAGAAAGATTGGCCGGAGTTTGAGCTTCACAAACTAAATGATGGACATAATGTACCAATGAGACTGAGAACTGACCTTGTGAATGGTGTCCTGGTCAAAGTTCCGTTGAGACAGCCAGGACACTAGTTCCGAGTCAGGGATCACCTGAATCTCTGGAACACCTTCAACACAAATGTCATAGAAGTATTATCCTAACATAGCACTGGGGACAATCTCTTGATATAGTGCCGAAGGCAACGTCATGTTGTGCTCCTGGCAGAAGTATTATCTCAATATAGTGTGGAAGACATCATGTTGTGCTCCTGGCAGAAGTTTTATCTCGATATAGTGTGGAAGACGTCATGTTGTACTCCTGGCAGAAGTATTATCTCGATATAGTGTGGAAGATGTCATGTTGTGCTCCTGGCAGAAGTTTTATCTTGATATAGTGTGGAAGACGTCATGTTGTGCTCAAACAGAAGTATTATCTCGATATAGTGTGGAAGACGTCATGTTGTGCTCCTGGCAGAAGTATTATCTCAATATAGTGTGGAAGACGTCATGTTGTGCTCAAACAGAAGTATTATCTCAATATAGTGTGGAAGACGTCATGTTGTGCTCAAACAGAAGTATTATCTCGATATAGTGTGCAAGACGTCATGTTGTGCTCCTGGCGGAAGTATTATCTCAATATAGTGTGGAAGATGTCATGTTGTGCTCCTGGCAGAAGTTTTATCTCGATATAGTGTGGAAGACGTCATGTTGTGCTCCTGGCAGAAGTATTATCTCAATATAGTGTGGAAGACGTCATGTTGTGCTCCTGGCAGAAGTATTATCTCAATATAGTGTGGAAGACGTCATGTTGTGCTCAAACAGAAGTATTATCTCGATATAGTGTGGAAGACGTCATGTTGTGCTCCTGGCAGAAGTATTATCTCGATATAGTGTGGAAGACGTCATGTTGTGCTCCTGGCAGAAGTATTATCTCGATATAGTGTGGAAGACGTCATGTTGTGCTCAAACAGCAGTATTATCTCGATATAGTGTGGAAGACGTCATGTTGTGCTCCTGGCAGAAGTATTATCTCGATATAGTGTGGAAGACGTCATGTTGTGCTCCTGGCAGAAGTATTATCTCGATATAGTGTGGAAGACGTCATGTTGTGCTCCTGGCAGAAGTATTATCTCAATATAGTGTGGAAGACGTCATGTTGTGCTCAAACAGCAGTATTATCTCGATATAGTGTGGGAGACGTCATGTTGTGCTCCTGGCAGAAGTATTATCTCAATATAGTGTGGAAGATGTCATGTTGTGCTCCTGGCGGAAGTATTATCTCGATATAGTGTGGAAGACGTCATGTTGTGCTCCTGGCGGAAGTATTATCTCAATATAGTGTGGAAGACGTCATGTTGTGCTCCTGGCGGAAGCATTATCTCAATATAGTGTGGAAGACGTCATGTTGTGCTCCTGGCGGAAGTATTATCTCAATATAGTGTGGAAGACGTCATGTTGTGTTCCTGGCAGATAAGTTATTAGTCACACTTGTCACAGTCATGGGATAACAGGCAGACAGCAAATTTTGGATACTGAATTATGTTAGACATTTTATTATTGTTGTCACATGTTTCGACTCATCTCATATTTCCATACAGAATCATATAACAAACGATAAGTTTTTGAGCAACTTTGAGATATCGGTGTGAAAAAGACTATGACTGAACTCACCACTCCGATAAAATAGTACTGCAAACGTTTTAGTACTGTCAAAAGCTCTGTGACTGACAGATCATCTGCTTTGTGTTCATGCAGGCTATCATAAAATCACATTGCCTCTGAAAAACTCATTTGATGTAAACAGCAAGCCAATAAGGAGAGCGTAAACAAATGACATAATTTCCTAGTGTCATGGCCGCACTTCCGAACTCAGAAGTAATCGAATCAGTTTCATTTCACAGACTTACATATTAACATCTGACCGAAATAATATTAACCTCATCAACATTTGGTTCCATGTTATAATTGTTCTAAGTTTATGTGCAAATGATTCTTCTGCCAGTGAAAACTGATGACCCTAGGATAATTATGAGTTGGATACAGGTAAAACAAGGTTTTGGGGGAGACAGAAATTGAATCATTACAACACACAAGGAGGATGACATGGGTACAGTTAACAGTAAGGCCATCCACAATTTTTTTTATGTTTCTCTCATCTTCCCCCCCCAAAAAAAAAGAAGACCCCCCTAAAGAAAAAGGAAAAAAAAAGTAGCAGTTTGCCATCTTCTGCCAGCTGTTGACAGAAAATGACCCTCCTACAGTACCCAGACCATAAAAAGAGGCTTTTCTTATTGTGAAAATCCTTTTCTCTCAATTTTAGACAGTTCATATATCATTAAACATAAGGAAACTACATGGAATAATTATGCTACAAACTTTTAATAGAGCCTCTTTAAATGTCGCATTGGATCATAATACAACAAAGTCAGTTCTTCAAAACTGGCACTTTCTTTACTTTTGGAATGATTTATCACTTTTTGTAGGTTTTTAGGCCACCGGTCAAAGGCTGTCGTCCACTGGTAGCTCACTGGTTGCAGGTCCACAGTTTAATTTCCAAGCGCAATACGAATTGACACGATAGAAGATAACAGGAAAATGCCATGAAAAATCGGTATATAGTCACGGCATTTCCTACCACAGAACACGAGACAGTGTAAGTCTCGGGTGTCATGGCATCTATGAAATAATGTAGACTCACTTTATATATCAGCCCTTATGTTATTTCCGACGGTCATTCTTCAACTATTGCCGCATTCAAATTTAACAAATAGTTCTCATACTACCACTGATCTCAATGTGAAAAGAATCGGAGATACACCTCCAACCAACTGACCTGTATCCCCTGGAAGACCTTTATCGCAAAGTGTTTATTACACATCCCTGACAATTGAAGAAATTCTGCGTAGAATGTAACCTTTAATTATAAATATGAATAGTACGTTTTGATCAGCAGTTCTTCACACATTTCATTTTGTTTTTAAATTCTGACAATATATGTTTCTGACGCATACTTAATGTACCATACACCTATTGTCCAAGTTGTCGGTTGCAGCATAAACACCAGTCATCATAGTTTGAAATAAAATATTTATAGCCCTTATAAAATGTGCCCATCAGTCAGTGCTGTGAGTCATTATATATGTTAATTCATTGATCCATTTCTTACAAAGGTTTAACACCATTCAACCTCTAAACATAAGTACTCATTTACAGAGATTTGTCTCAACAAACAACAGATCAGTCTGACCACCCAAGAGGATGTGTATGATAGAATTATATGTGTATAGAATGACCTATGTATCTTCTTGTTTTAGTAACATTATGTTCATCAAATATTTCACGTGACAGACCATACACTATCTAGCTATAGCTTTATATTCTGATTTTCATTCAACCGTTCTGAAGAAAACTTTATTGTTATGTCTGTTTGTTAGGAATTAACATAGAAAATGTGTTTAAAAACAAATATGTTTTTGATGACATAAATTCCATGTAGATATGTGTATGCATTGTTTATTTTTTTACAAATTTAACAGATGATACTTATGTACAATGACTGAATAAAGTCATGCATGTGTAATGTAATATTAAAGTACACACGCACCATCATACAAAAATATCAGATAAAATTCACTACGAAATTCACAAGTTGCATAACAATGTCTTCACATTTCGCGGACAACATCAGCTCCCGGCCGTACTGAATTACATGAATGCAGCCTAATCTGCGTAATACGATATAGATTTGAGTACAAATGCAAAAATACACTGCAGGCTTAAAAGTGTGATCTTCAGACATCTAGTGACAGAATTGAATTACCGATTGCAAAACGTCAACAAAATGACAAAATATGACCTGAAAACGATCAGCAGATTCCACCGGCCTCGCTTTGAATGGCCTTTTTGCAATTCATTAATGCAATATAAGCAGTCATGGCTATCCCCGGTGTATCATGGAATCACATAACAAATATTTCAGGATATCACACTTGATATATCATCGGTCAAGGGAAAAGATATACCGTCCATATGTACCAGTTTGAACATTAACGGTGATGGTGAAGGCTGTACTGGTTAACAGTCCCTAAGTGTTTAGTAACAAGAACAGCTCCCATCGCGCATAACACATGCGCTGTCAGTTTAAGGTTGGACCATCCGGATCAGCGCTCCAAGCGGATTAGTGAAGTGAAGATAAATTCATAAAGATTGCCCATTTAGATGCTTGAGTTGACTTTCAAGACACATTTTTCGTTTGATCGGGCTGAAATTATTGCTGTCGGCGGCATTCTGTAAAATAAAATAAAAATTTGGGGGTTCCGTCGGAAGGAAAATTTGGGTCGGTCGGGAGATGAGAAACACAGAAAAAAAAATACGGATGGCCTCAGAAGGATGCTCATTGTGATATAGCATCAGCACCAGAGACAGCATCAACATGTTTCCATGGAGACACTTACCTGCAGACATAGTCTGAGACTTCAGAGCCAGATTTTGATCTTTATTGGACACTAGTAAACTAAAAAGGAAACATTGACATGATCATTTAATCAAAAGTGAGCAAACTTGTGACAATATTCAACTTATCTTGTGACTGCCATTAAGATGACTAAAGGTGGAATTCCCAGTGGGTGCCCTGCTACCTACAATGGTTGAAGGCAACCGTTTGGATCAGACTAAATGACATGTTTGAGTGTCCCTGTATCATGACAGGGTGGACCATTGCTCACAATAACAAACCTGGAGCAATCACTCCGTGGTGAAGCAACAAGCATGTGACATCAAACTCAACACCAGGTCATCATGTCCGGCCTTGCCAGTCTTCCTAGTATGGTGCAATACAGGCACAGCGCCTGCAGACCAAACATTCACTCACAACACATAAAGGCTGTGAATACAGACATACTAACACAGTTAAACTCTACAAAAGGCACTGATGAGATACTGTAATTCATGAAGTTAATCACGGTGCCAGCCCCTGGCCTAAATTGATCATGAAATCAATGCGGTGGCCCTACCTTTGAAGTATCATACATATAGTATAGGCCTTTCACTCTCTGATAACAGGTACCGCTAACCCCCAAGTACATGTGTAAAAAAATCATGATCCCCGCTACCTCCCCAGAACAAAATGTATGACTCCAGGTGAGTCTCTCTCACATGCACGCACGCGACGCCGCGACGCGCGACGACGACGCGCGCGCGACGCGACGCGCGACGCGACGCGACGCGCGCCGCGACGCCTTCGACGCGACGCGCGACGCGACGCGACGCGACGCGACGCGACGCGACGCACGCACGCACGCACGCACGCACACACACACACACACACACACACACACACACACACAACCCATCCCACACCCCATAAATTATGAACGGTCCCTAAGCAAAAAGAAGTGACTTAAACTCACGACAGATGTGACACTTGTAGCTTCTTCTCCTCTATGGATCTGTGGAGCAGGCTCTGGTAGGACCTCTGCACCTCCACCAACTCCTTCAGCAACCTACACACACAAGACAGAGGTAAGTGTCTAGCATCTGTATCCAGCATCTGGCAGTGCATGACACACTCATGCAGGTGGGCCTACCTGAAGTTCTCCTCCTCCATATGCTCCAGCTCAGACTGCAGTTCTCGACCAGCTGCCTTCCTGAATGACAGCGGTTTGAGTGAGTTTGCAGATGACACCCCAGAAGTGACTACTTCATCCTCAATCTGGTCTCCTGATGCTTGACCATCAAATTCTGTCAATACGACAAAACACCTGTGTATTTCCATGTGTGGACTCATGATACAAACATACCAATACATGTTACCTTATGTATGTCTGATGGTGTGCTAATGTCTTTCCAACTTGGCTAAAGTATGACAAGTACAAAGTATTCAGAATACTCTGAAAGTGCAGACCATTCAGCATATCTCAGCTGCAGCCAGTATGACAAGTGAAGACCATTCAGCATATCTCTCCTGGAGCCAGTATGACAAGTGCAGACCGTTCAGAATATCTCACCTGGAGCCAGCATGATAAGTGCAGACCGTTCAGCATATCTCACCTGGAGCCATTATGATAAGTGCAGACCGTTCAGCATATCTCACCTGGAGCCATTATGATAAGTGCAGACCGTTCAGCATATCTCACCTGGAGCCAGTATGATAAGTGCAGACGGTTCAGCACATCTCACCTGGAGCCAGCATGATAAGTGCAGACCGTTCAGCATATCTCACCTGGAGCCAGTATGACAAGTGCAGACCGTTCAGCATATCTCACCTGGAGCCAGCATGATAAGTGCAGACCGTTCAGCATATCTCACCTGGAGCCAGTATGACAAGTGCAGACCGTTCAGCATATCTCACCTGGAGCTAGTATGACAAGTGCAGACCATTCAGCATATCTCACCTAGAGCTAGTATGACAAGTGCAGACCATTCAGCATATCTCTCCTGGAGCCATTATGATAAGTGCAGACCGTTCAGCATATCTCACCTGGAGCCATTATGACAAGTGCAGACCGTTCAGCATATCTCACCTGGAGCCATTATGATAAGTTCAGACCGTTCAGCATATCTCACCTGGAGCCATTATGACAAGTGCAGACCGTTCAGCATATCTCACCTGGAGCCAGCATGATAAGTGCAGACCGTTCAGCATATCTCACCTGGAGCCAGCATGACAAGTGCAGACCGTTCAGCATATCTCACCTGGAGCCAGTATGATAAGTGCAGACCGTTCAGCATATCTCACCTTGAGCCAGCATGATAAGTGCAGACCGTTCAGCATATCTCACCTGGAGCCAGTATGATAAGTGCAGACCGTTCAGCATATCTCACCTGGAGCCAGTATGACAAGTGCAGACCGTTCAGCATATCTCACCTGGAGCCAGTATGACAAGTGCAGACCGTTCAGCATATCTCACCTGGAGCCAGCATGATAAGTGCAGACCGTTCAGCATATCTCACCTGGAGCCAGTATGATAAGTGCAGACCGTTCAGCATATCTCACCTGGAGCCAGTATGACAAGTGCAGACCGCTTCAGCATATCTCACCTGGAGCCAGCATGATAAGTGCAGACCGTTCAGCATATCTCACCTGGAGCCAGTATGATAAGTGCAGACCGTTCAGCATATCTCACCTTGAGCCAGCATGATAAGTGCAGACCGTTCAGCATATCTCACCTGGAGCCAGCATGATAAGTTCAGACCGTTCAGCATATCTCACCTGGAGCCAGCATGATAAGTGCAGACCGTTCAGCATATCTCACCTGGAGCCAGTATGACCAGGGTTGTCTGCACCGCACCGCGTACCAACCCATCTAGCGCAAACATCCAGTGGGGCTGAATCTTGTGCGTCTTGAGACATGTGCTCACCTGCATTAACACAATTCATTACCTTCATTGTTACACTACAAGCCATAAAACTGTCACTCTTTATATTACCATGATATTACTGAAGAGTAAAACATATATAGCTAAGGCCTTGTTGACCATGTATGACTGTCAGACTCACAGCTTCATGCAACACATAAAGAGCTAGCTGGATCTCCATCAGCGCTGTCTGGTCAAATGTCAGGCTATCTCTCAGCTCATCTGTAACACAGAAACCACAAGCTCCAACAATGTATGTCTCATCACTGTACCCTACTTCTAGTATATAAATATCACACTGGAAAACAAGATATGAGCAGCCTGGCGAGAGAGCATGCATCACCTACCTAGGGCTGTATTTAGAGCTCGCACGTTAGGGTCCAATATGTGTCCTCGGATGCCATTCAACAGGCACTTCAGATGATCCTGTGAAAAAAAACATTGTTTCAGTCCTTAAACCAAGTGTCTTCAGGTTCCAGATGAGGCAAATACATCTTGTATAACTTGATGCGTTGGATCTTCTCATTCAATACATAAGGTCCAAATGCACTAGAATGACATTCTAAATACAAGATGCCTTGACACATACCTGCATCCTTAGAAATATACATGTTGTATACTGAACCAACTTGACACTTGTATAACTGAATCCCACAATGGAGTCAGTGAGTTTAGTTTTATGCCGCACTCAGCAATATTCTAGCTATATGGCAGCACCCACAATGGAAGTAAGTGTGCACATTATTATGAAAATAGATGTGTATCATACTGCTATCAATAAGGTACCGCCACAAACTAGAAGATAAAAAATGGTTTCCAGCATCATTTCACAGAAAACATAGTCTATATGGTTCCATGAGCCTCCAGGGCAAACTTCACATGTGTCACTTTTGGTAGAGAAGAAGTCAAATATGAAATTTTTAGAGTAAAATTAATATTTTATACTTATCCTGACTCATGCTTATTTGCTTGTCTTCTTCTTCTGGCGAACCTAGTGGAACACGTATATCTCCCAATTGAAGTTCCCTTCAATAAAAGAAATCACTCATTAGTACTCACCATGAGTTACCTCCCTTTCCCCAAGCGCGGGAACGAGGGCGCCACCCAAGCCCATGTGCTCCACTCTCTCCTTTTTTGTATTGAGCCCAACACTTTATTTTTCTCGAGAAATCAAAAGTGCTAAGTGGGGAGGACGGGAGGGCTTACCTCATGAGTCAGGATAAGTAAAAATATTAATTTTACTCTAAAAATTCATATTTTTCTTATCCTGACTCATGCTTATTTGTTTGTAGAATCCTCAACGGATAGGTGGTGGGATTATATATACTTTGGATTTTACTAATTAGTGATTTGAACTGAGATAATTGTAATAACCCTATGGGAACTTCATGAAGGCACTGAACTGAATTCCTGCTGTATATTAACAGCTGCCTCTTAAGAAGGTTATTACAATTTACTGAATATAATAAAAGTATATAGAACATTAATTAAAGCTAAAGCTATTAATGTGAAGTATAAACTGTAGATAGTTTATAAGTATACTTTTATAAGAACCAAAGTAATAAGCTTACAATATGTATATATATAAGCTATAACATAATTGTGCTTAAGGTATAAAGATAACTTAAGCTGTATAATAGTAACCAACTACTGAGAGTTTGTTAACTAATACATGTTATGAAATGAACATATGACTGAGCTTAAAGATAGAACTTAAGCTGAACATATATATAATAGTAGAACTCGTAAGAGTTGTAGGTATATGTGTATAATGATATAAAATCATAGTACTGAGCTTAAGATAAAATTTTAACTTAAGCAAATATATATAGATAGCATCGTAGCTATTAGTACTGTTATCAGATAAGTATAAAATCATCAAGATAGACTTATCTTCTCCGTGGAACTGTCAACTGTTGAGCGAGGACCATGGGACCGAAATGGTGGATACCTGAGACGTCCTTGGTGGTGATATCTCTCAGATAATGGTTGGCAAACACCATATCGGATCTCCAAAACATCCCTCCATAATGGTATTTAATGAACAATTTCCATGTAAAGCTAAAGTAGAAGTTAGTGCTCTAATTTCGTGGGGATTAGCAGCACTTGGAGGGTCCATTCCAGCTGCCTTGTAGGCTCTTAGTATGACAGTTCGGATCCAGATAGAAATAGTAGTGCGCGACACTTCTGTCCGTGAAGCGGTAGATATAGGGATAAACAATCTTTTGAATTCCCCTCTACTTTGCTTGGATCTTTGGAGATATATTTTCAGTGCACGTACTGGGCAAAGTGATAAGTCCATCGTATCATGTGGTCCAAGAATGGATGAGAGAGCTGGGACATGGAACAACCTGTCTGGTTGACCTGGTAGTTGATTTTTCGCAATAAAATCCCATCGAAGTCCCAGATGAGCGATGTTATGAATATCATCAAACCGTGTTCTCTCGTAATCCAAAGCGTGAATTTCAGACATCCTGGCTGCAGTGGCTAACGCTAGCAGGAATAAGGTTTTGTGGGTCAATGATTCAAATGACGCTTGATAACAATGGCTTCGTAAGCCTCACTTGTGAGGTGTTGAAGTACAACATTCAGATCCCAGGCTGGCGCTTGAAACTTGCGTTTCTGGTCTTCCAATCGAAAAGGCACGTAATAAGGCGAAAGTAACTCTGGTGTTTAAGTCAACTTGGCCCGTCCCTCATAGTAATGACTGAACTTATGGCTGCAAGATAAGTGGATAGTGTAGATCCTTTCAGATTCTTAGTTTGGCGAGGAAACACAAGAATTCTGCCACTTGAGGATGTGTAGCAAGTCTGGCTGAAAATCCTTTCTTAGCAGCATAATTGACAAACTGCGCCACTTGTCATCGCATTACAAGTTACGAGTAGAGTTACGTAGTGCAAGCGTGACCGCCTTCGCCGCTCTGGTGGAATAACCTCTCTTATTCAAACATGCTTTGATACAGTCCACACGTGAAGTTGGTATGCTTCTGGTGTTTTGTGCACTTGTTTGGTGTGCGGATGTATCAGTAGATTGGAGCGCAGTGGGAGCTGAAGTAGTGGTTTTCCAATTCCTAGTATGAGGTCTGGAAACCACGTTCTCGCTGGCCAGTAAGGCGAGACCAAAATCAGATCGAGGCTCTTCGTTTGACTGATTTTTAGCAAGACTTGTGGGATCAACGCAGGAGGCGGGAAAGCGTACGCATTTAGTCCCTCCCACGATATGCTTAGTGCGTCTGGCACTGGCGATACGAAAGTTGTCAGTTGATTGTTGAATCGGGTGGCAAATAGGTCTATGAGAGGAGATCCTATTTCCATGATTATCTGATTGAATATCTCTGTGCGGAGCATCCATTCTGTCGGCGACGGCTGGTGCGGCCGAGAGAGCGCGTCTGCTAACACATTTTTTGCTCCTGGAATGTGGCAGGCTTTGATATGAATGTTTAGACTGTCGACTAATTCGAACAGTCTGAAACATCGGGTGAGTAGATTCAGTGATCTTGTTGACCCTTGTTTGTTCACATAAAACGCCACTGTTGAGTTGTCTGTGTGAATCATTAACTGGGCATTCTGTAACAGGTTGCTCCAGTGACTTATGGCGTTTATGACTGCTTGCATCTCTAGCAGATTTATGTGACATAAGCTCTCTTGAATGCTCCATAGGCTGACGCTGTCCTGCCGTAAGGTGGGCTCCCAGCCTATTAGTGACGTCCGCCCACGAGGTGTATATCCGATTCGCTCTACTAAGGAGACGCCACGCGAGACATTCAATCTCTTGGTCCACCAGAGTAGATGTGGTTTGACATATATGGTAGACTGAATGGTAGAGGGTCCTCGAGATGAGCAATGATGAGGACTTGTAATGGACGCAATTGAAGCCTGCCTCTGAGTGTCAAGTCTTGAGCTGATGTGAGTAGTCCCAGTAGACTCTGCCACTGTCGTAGTGGTAACGGAGAGAGTAGGGCTTGGGGAATCAGTTGTTGTATTTTGATCCATCTGTCCTCCGGGACTACCAAACGATTCTGGGTGTAAGGAATCGTATACCTAGAAACTGCAGATCTTGCGTGGGCTCTAGGTCCGACTTGAGTAGATTTACTAACCAGCCTAACTGTGTTAGTAGCTTGATTGTAAATTCCAGCTGTAGTCTGAGACGCTGTGGATCTGGATCCACCTGTATACCGTCGTCTAGGTAAAATGCACTCCGCAGGCCTTGACGATGTAGGTATGAGACAATAGGCTTGGTTACTCTTGTGAATACCCAAGGGGCCGAAGTGATTCCGAAGGGAAGTACTTTCCATTGGTAGTGTATGCCGTCTAGCATAAACCTCAGATATTTCCTTGACCTGGAATGAATCGGAATGTGTAGGTATGCATCCTGCAGATCTATACTTACCATGTAATCTAGTGGACCTGCAATTAGCTGACGGAGTTGAGGTAAATGTATCATGCGAAACGTTGGTGGTTTGCATAGAAAATCTCTGTTGAAGGTGCTCATGTTGTAAATGAGGCGATACTTCTCTTTGGAATTCTTTTTCGGCACTAGGAAAACTGGGGAGTAGAAGCCTGGTGTGATGTTTTGCTGCTCGAGAACTTCTAAGGCCTGTTTGTTTAGTAGAGACTGAACTGTTTCTCTTAACATCGGTAGTAGTGCCAGCTGAACGTTGAACCCTGGTGGGTCGACTGTTAACGGTGGCTTGGCCTTGAGTTGTAGACGATATCCGTACTGAAGGATGTTGGATACATACGGATCTTGAAGTATTCCCCAGTTTTCCCAGTGTAGTTGCAGACGTCCACCCACTTGAGAAGGTTGTACTGGGACGACTGGGGGTGGAAGACTCCAGTCGTTCCGAACCTGACTTTCATCGTTTAA
Organism: Haliotis rubra; assembly: GCF_003918875.1. Taxonomy (NCBI): domain Eukaryota; kingdom Metazoa; phylum Mollusca; class Gastropoda; order Lepetellida; family Haliotidae; genus Haliotis; species Haliotis rubra. Next base: position 1,297 of record NW_025766801.1, on the reverse strand, counting down.
ATCCACGGGCACCTCTGGATGATCTGCCTCTAGCTGATCCTCCTCTGAACTTGTTGTATGGGCGACGAAAAGAATTCTTGGGATTATTAACGGCCGCTAATTTCTTATCCCGGGCCCTCTGTAGCCCTGAAAACTTAGACTTACCCGAGTACCTCTGTGCTGATTGTTTAAAGGCGTTGGCTAACGTATCCATAGATTTAATCATGAGAACTTCTCTAGAATCTTTAGATACTTCCTTGGAAACCTTGTTAATGTTGCCACCAAACAGTAACGGTGAAGACCATGGAGCTGTGTACAGAGGCTCTGTGAATTGTTTATTCCAAGAGCAGGAGGCTAGTAACCCTTGCCGACGTGTCATGGTAGTGATTTCAGTAAGAGCTGAAAGATGGTCTGTAAGGAATTGTTGATCTTTTTTCTGCATAAGTAGTGCTGAGTAAATCATCCTACTCTCCTCATCCGTAGAGTTCTTGAACTTGGTGATGAGAGTTTCGTTAATAGTCCTAGACCTATTAAGTCCGAAAACATCCTCCTGGAAATGGTATCTAACTGGGCCATCTGCGATCATCAATCCTATAAGTTCTGGACTTGGAATCACTGATAAGTTGAAAGTTCTCATCAATCTCCTGAGTCTTGAAAAGGGGCTCCATATTATGTCCATAAAAATTCTTGGCATTGAAGAATGGTAAATGGGTAGGTAGGTTTTAGTAGATTTGGCGTAAGTAGTATCCAGATTAGCAGGAACGGCTGCGATAGGATCCATAGGAGGCACGGTGATACCTGATCTACACATCATCATCTTTCATGAGGAGGTAAGTTTGGGCTGTATCCTCGTTCTTAGAGGGAGAGGCCAGTTGTAATTGGTTACCATCCAATATCTTATCTCAGCTTCTGAGAAAACAATACCATCATCACTCCTCTGATGGATGGTTGTATGTCGGAGTCCTAGATCTGTAAGAAGATCTATGTGAGGACTGAGGAGAACGGACTGAAGAGTGGCTAGTGTATGTAGACCTTGGAAGACATCCTTCAGCGGAGACTGTGATCTCGTGAACGGTGATGGCCGCCCAGACGCTAATGGACTTCTCGAGCGTTGAGGCCCGAATGTCTTCTAGGCGATGTAGAACCACTAAAGCCTTAGCGTCCCACGCGAATGTATGGATTCAGTGTCCGATCCGACATATGAGCTTGCTTCGCGGACGCCCTTCGTGCATGACAGCAGGTGCGCTCGGCGAAGCTGCTTCTCAGCGAAGCCTCTTGCAATAGGTGCGGCTCTAGCTCGCCGAGGCGCCTGGGATAC